>NC_142952.1:29762207-29764707 GCF_046866305.1 Octopus bimaculoides | reverse complement strand
AGCATCATTTCTTTCGGCTCTTTGCGTTACACTTTCGAATTCCCTCGAGGTTGACTTTGCCTTTCACCCTCGGCGAGACTGGTGAACGGGTGTTAATGAAATATTTACCAGTTCAGCACTCATTCCGCTCAAAAGGTAACTCATCCCGCTCAAAAGGTCCCTGAATAAGGGTTGTTTAAAGATGTTGAACGACACACCCATGTTTCCAATGGTGAATTATCCAAACTCCCAAGAATTCCTCTCAACATATGGCTATGATGCCTCCCCCCACTGCTTCTACTCGTGATCAGAAATGCACATATCGTCAGCCACTAAGCGACATGCTCAACTGGTTAAGGTCAAGCAACTGACAAGCAAATCTGTGGTATTGAGCAGAATATTCCCTGTAGCCCATTTTTTATACCAATACAAATCAATGTACATGATAACACTTCCAATTATTATTATTATTATTATTATTATTATTATTATTATTATTATTATTATTATTATTATTATCATTATTATTGTTTCTCACGGCATTGGTGGAGTACCCCAGTCTTATTTATTCATATGTTACCATTTTAAATTACGAATTTTTTCACTAGATATTTCTTGGAACAATTTCGTAATGATATCTTTACCTGGCGTTGTTTCAAAAACACAATTTCCTGTAGAGTTTGGAATTCCAACGAAAACTACGAAACCTCAACAGTAATATGAGAATGAAAAGCTGCAATATGATGGAACCAACTTGCCGAACTCTGAAAAACATACGAGCCAATGGGATAGTCCCTACGTGATCGTTGAAATTTCTAGAAATAAGTACCAACATCCTCCAATCAAATCACACAATACCACCTTAAATAGGAAAATAAATAGGATTATTGGATGGCATAGTCCAAGATATACTATGTCTGTGTTAGAGTGCGTAGTTTAGTGGTTAGGACGTTGCGCTAACCATCGCAAGATCGTAGTTTCGATTCCTGACCAGGAGCTGTACTGCGTTTTTGAGCAAAAATACTTCATTACACGTTATTCCAGGCAGCTCAGCTGTATATGAGTAAGCTCGCGAAGGGCTGGGGTCCCATCCAGGATGGGGTAGATAATATTTTGATCTCAGTCACTTATACGCCATGAAAATAGAGTAACTGGCCCTATGAACCCTGTGACTCAGAAGAGTTCCCAATATATATACTATGATTAAAATATGGAATCGGATGACCATGTTTAGCAAGATTTTATTCGTAGTTCTCCTTGATTAGAGCCAATTAAAAGTCAAAGAAAAAAACGAAAGCGTTTCTGGAAACGAACATGGAAAATAATTATCTTCCGTAGCGGCGAGCTGGCAGAAACGTTAGCACGCGGGCGAAATGCTTAGCGATATTTCGTCTGTCTTTACGTTCTGAGTTCAAATTCCGCCGAGGTCGATTTTGCCTTTCATCCTTTCGAGGTCGATAAATTAAGTACCAGTTACGCACAGGGGTCGAAATAATCGACTAAATTCCTTTGTCTCTCTTTGTTTGTCCCCTCTATGTTTATCCCCTTGTGGGCAATAAAGAAATAAGAAATGGTATTTCGTCTGTCTTTACGTTCTGAAAATCTGACAGAAATAATTGATGAAAACTAATATTGCACCAGACTCGTCAAAGACATGTCATGGTGTACAAATGATATGCTGATACTATTTATCAACCAAATATTGATAGAAATATTACACATCGATTAATAATCTTTACATCGATAATGAAGGATAAATTACCAATCACGCAGCCATTGCTTTACAAGAAATTGCGCTCATGGATGACAAGATTCACGAATTCCAGTTTAGTTCGAAAGAGATTTATGCCTTAGTGTTCACTCTCGAATGAACTGGAAGCAGTTTAGTTCCCTGCTAATAATGTTGATGGTGATGATGATGATGATGATAATGATGATGATGACGATGATGATGATGATGATGATGATGATGATAATCCTTTCTACTATAGACACAAGACGAGAAATTTTGGGGAAGGCGACTAGACGATTACATCGACCCAAGTGTGTTACTGGTACTTAATTTATCGACCCCGATAAGACAAAAGGTAAAGTCGACCTCGTCAGAATATGAACTGACAGCGTGAAGATGGACAAAATACCACTAAACATTTTGCCCAGTGCACTAATGACTCACCCACCTCGCCGCCTTAATAATAATAATAATAATAATAATAATAATAATAATAATAATAATAATAATAATAATAATAATAATAATAATAATAATAATAATAATAATAATAAATAAATAAATAAATAACTAAATAAATAAATCCATGGTACTTTCTTGAAATAAGATATTAGGAGTCTGTGATTGAAACAACTCGTTCTGTGCCATTTCAAATGAAAGCGGCACGTGAAGCAGAAAGATCGTTCGTTTCGAAAGAACAGGGTTCTTGCATATTATTTCAGTTTATTTTGTATTTGTTCCTAAATTTTAAGCAACCATATTGGTTACGAGATTATCTATCTATCTATC
>NC_142952.1:29744707-29747207 GCF_046866305.1 Octopus bimaculoides | reverse complement strand
GCGACGTTTGCAATGTTCTCTCGTCTGTGATTACGTGCTCTTTTACCCCGGTTGTAACCAGTTAAAACTTTCTTAAAATAAACTTGGTATGTAGTTATGGTGATAACAAAGTTAGTTTAATGCTATATATCAAGGTTTATACTGTATAATGTATGAATTAATACGTTAAAAGCAAGTTGTTACGATGGGAAAACTGTCAGTAGCGTTGTTTAAAAAATGGCATGCCTACACATGTGTGCCTCCTCGACTTTGTTGACTCATAACTTCCAGAATAATGGATGTTTTTTAAATTAACTTTTCTACAATTACGCTTTAGATGGTGTGGATTCCAATTATATTAGAATTTGCGATGGAATTTTTTTTGCGATCGGGTGTTTCAGAAAATTCACACACCTCTGTTTCTTTGTAACTTTCATAAAAATAGGTAATTTTTTAATGAAATTTTCTACAAATATTTCTGTGTGTGTAGATTACGATTAAATCGAAATTTGATTTAGAAAAAATATTTGGTGAGCTTGTACAAATACACACTGCCACACATTACATCTACAAAATGAAATTTGGAATTTCCAAAAAATAAGGTGATGTGTGCCAGTATGTATGTGGAAATGTATTGGAAATAGGCCGACCCCCAATGGAAACAGAAGGATGTAGTTCTTCAAGTATCTTCTGCTTGATGTTTTCCACGAAGATGTTGGAAAATACTGGAGAAAGGAGACATCCTTGTCGAACAACCATACATTCATCTATCTATCTATCTATCTATCTATCTATCTATCTATCTATCTATCTATCTATCTATCTATGTCCTCTTGTCCTCTGTGTCATTGTTTCTTTAATCTATACCCTTCTCATTTTTCCTATTTGTCTGCGATGACAGAATACCCCATACTTTGAGATATCACAGAAACAACTGAAGGACTTTGAAATTTTCCAATAATAATAACGTATATAACTTTAGATGTTTGTCTTGCCTTAACGTTTGTTGTCTTCTTTAGCATTTTCATATGCGCTATATCGGAATTCTACAATGTTTCCATAACTCCCGTCTCGGCAATGACTTATGAAGCCCTCATAATCCGTTCTCATTCATTCAGTTGTAGTCATATTATTATTATTATTATTATTATTATTATTAATATATACCGTAAATCCTCGAGTATAGTCCGCCCTTGAGTATACTACGCAGGTGATTTTTAGGGTGATTTACCTCTGAAAAACCTAAACTTTGTGTATAATACGCACCCCTTCTCTAACTTGCGTCAAGGAGGTCTATATAACGTCCTTGGTTTGTAAACATATATATGGTAACGTCCTTTATTATTATTGTATATATAACATAATGCAAACGTGTAGCTTTTTTATGCACTTTGTTGGCAGAAAATAAAGAAATAACAGTAATAACGTCAGTGAAAAATAAATATTAATTAAATTGCCTTTACATATTTATCACTTAGAAAATTTTGCTTAGAAAATATTTTTCATTTTTAACCTCGTATATAGTACACACTACAAATTTTGACATTTAAATTTTTGGAAGAAAGTGCAGATTATACTCGAGGATTTAGGATATATATATATATATATATATATATATATATATATATATATATATATGAATTTAAAAGTTTCAATAATAAAAATCTGGTTTATGCGTTGCGGAAGTTCTTCGGGGTACATTTCCAACCACAATTTTATTGCTTCTATTCCATAGCCATGTGGCATATTACTGTAAAGATTAATAACATCAAAAGCAACCAATAATGTCTCTTCACTATTTGATTTGATAGGTGCTCAGGTATATCTAGTTCTTCTCTAATGAAAGTTTTGATGTAATTCAGCAAGGATTTCAGTAGGATGTCCAGAAAATTGCTTAGGCTGTGGGTTTCACAGGCTGGGCCAGCTTTAATGGGTCTTAACTTAAAATCTTCTGGCGCTAAGATATTTATGTATTTGCCTGGTTATTGTTTGCAGGCTTCATTAACTATCTTGCTCTTGTGTATTTTATGTAGGCCATAAAAAAGTAGGCTTACAACCTGGAAGGCTCGGAATTCCTATCCAAACAAGGACAGAGATTCACAATTAAAGCCAACTTCACCTGTACTTCCGAGAGTCTAATTTATGTATATCTTATTCAGGTTGTTGACATAACTATACAGGACACACAAGTATGGCACTTCGATGGAGAACCACAGTACATAAGAAACAGATACACACACACACACACACACACACACACACACACACACACACACAAATATATATATATATATACATGCGTGTGTATTTTTGAGAGAGTATGTGTATCTTTATGTGTATCAGTAATTTCATTGTTTCACGTGATGAAATTTGTCATAACATAAGAATGAAACGTACAGTAACACCATTTAAAACACTTTTCTAAAATGGCTCTCACTCAACGACAACCACAACCTGCAACAACCCGATGGCTACCACCACTACAACAGCAACAACAGAAATATATTTTTATTACATTAAT
>NC_142952.1:29734707-29742207 GCF_046866305.1 Octopus bimaculoides | reverse complement strand
CTGTTTGCTTAGCCGACGGGGTGGCCTCATTCGAAAGCTAAACAACATGATGTGCATTGTGACCAGCGATGTATGACAATATCCAATAGTCTATCTATCTATCTATCTATCTATCTATCTATCTATCTATCTACCTACCTGTCTATCTATCTGTCTGGCTTATATGCCTACCTGTCTGTCTTATATGTCTATCTGTCTGTCTTATATGTCTACCTGTCTTTCCATATCTATGTGCATGACTGTATGAGAGAGCGCTGTCTGTGTACAGCTATTTATAAATATATATCTATTGTTATCCTATGGTTGCTCGCGTGTTATTTGACGACATGAAATATTATTTATATTTAAAGAAACAATTTTTGAAAATTGTTCCCAGTAAATCAATTTAGATCTTCCCCTTCCAACATCTCTTAAAATCAATACGTATGCCATAATAATACTATTAATCATAGACAGAAAATATATCAAATAGAATAAAATAAAATAAAATAAAATAGAATATTTAAAATGAAGAAATACGTAAAACTTAAAAAAAGTATTTGTAGGAAAAGGCATTTGAACTCTGTGGCTGTTATTCTTCCTTGTTCTCAAAACATATTCATCAACCGAGGAATCTTGTTGCGAAAAGGTTATTTCAACAACAGAAGTACATGAAATGGCAACTGGGGAGGTCAGAGGTTAAGAACATCGAATAAGCATATTCGTTTATAATTTAAATTCGCATATATTTAACCTTTGCGTGTGATATTGTATCGACTGTTGTACCCACAATACATACACACACACAAACACACACAAACACAGACACACGCACGCGAACACACACACACACACACACATACACACACAAACAAGCACAGACACACGCACGCACACACACACGCACAAACACAGACACACGCACACACGCACACACACAGGCACACATACAGACACACAGGCACAGACACACACTCACACACACACTCAGACTCACTTACACACACATGCACACACGTATATACGTATATATGTGAGTGTGTGTGTGTTTGTGTGTGTGTATGAGCATGCATATGTACATATAATCATACATACATATATATATATATATATATATATATATATATATATATATGTGTGTGTGTGTGTGTGTGTATGTATATATATGCATATATATGTATATATGTATTTATATGTATATATATGTAATCGTAATTATATATATATGTATGTATATATATATATATATATATATATATATATATATATGTGTGTGTGTGTGTGTGTGTGTGTGTGTGTGTGTGTGTGTGTGTGTGTATTTATATATGTATATGTGTGTGTGTGTGTGCGTTTAACTCCAAAATAGAATATATATCTCCACATTTTTGCATTTAGTTACAGACAAGTTTGAATATTTGTCTTCATTTTACTTTCGTTCTTGTGGGTGAGCAATACACATACATACACATATACCCACATACATACACATGCCTCATTATACACACATATACGTTCAGTTCAAAATCAATATCATACTGTGTTTTGGCAAGTGTTTATAAATTTATTTCTAACACAGGTCAAAAGCCGCGGTTTTTCCTGGTCGGAAACGTTGAAGCAAGCGGATAACATGAAAGTTAAGACTTGTGATGAACTTAGTTCAACGAACACCAGAAGATCGACACACGAATTTGTCCCGGGACGGTATTCGAACTAAAGGGACGTACTTCAATGCCGAGAGCTGTTTTCCCCGCCTTTCTAAGAATTTTTGTTAGAAATGTTTATATTCTCCGAGATACAGAAACGGAACTCAGACAAAACCAATTTTGATCTTCGAGATTATTGCTTATGACCAATCCAATTTCCGTGCCTATAAGCAACTATGGTCATGAATGTTGGGTAATGAGAAAAAAAGTGCGACTGCAGATAAAAGCGACGAAAATGTGGGTTTCTCTGAAGGATGCCGGCACTGTGGAGGTTCGTGAGATATTGGGCTCATGATCGTGGGGATCATGGTTTCGATTCCTAGACCGGGTGACGCGTTGTGTCATTGAGCAAAACATTTCATTTCACGTTGCTCCATTCTACTCAGCTGGCGAAAATGAGTAATCATGCGACGGACCAGTGTTCCATCCAAATGGGGAATAGATACGCCTTGAAACCGTCCCTTATGAGTCGGCATGACTCGGAAAGGAAAATATGTTTTCATGTCTGGAGTAATCTTACGTGACAAGTTGCTTAGTTTAAATGTCAGGGAGACCCCCCATGTCAAGCCGCTACTTCTCTGCTTTTAGAGGTAACAGCGCCAGTTTTATGGAAATATGGCTAACTTGATACAAGAAAGAATCGCAAGACTGGTTCTTCAAACGGAGACCTTGGGATACATACACCAAGAACGAAATAGTTGGACAATAGCTATAGTTTCGGTTCACTGCACTTGACGTTTGGGTCTGAGAAAACATTGTGGAGAAGGCGTTTAAGGACTCTAACCCCACGATCCCACTTGAGTATTGGGGACGGAGAAAATAGATGGATAGTTTGGATGGAGTTTAGTTGAGAAGATGCTTGCTCAGAGTATCTGCTAATATCCCAAGATAGGACAAAATAGGAAGTCACTAGATAAAGTTTTCAGTCTTTTGGTATGTAAAACCTTTGAAAATGTCGTTTTGTATTCCAATATTAGCTGGCCCTCCGTCGCTTACGACGTCGAGTGTTCCAGTTGATCCGATCAACTGAACAACCTGCTCGTGAAATTAACGTGTAAGTAGCTCGAGCACTCCACAGATACCCTTAACACGGTTTTCAGGGAGATTCAGGGTGACACAGAATATGACAATGGTGGCCCTTTGAATTGAGGGTACTACTCGTTTTTGACAGTAACGAGAAATAATGTGTTTTCTTTTTCAAAGTCACAACACACCGCCAGGAATCTGAAGCGGGAAATACGATGGTTGTGGTCAATGAGGAGAGTAGACGTGGTTCCAATCGTAATTGGCACACTTTGAAGTATCAGCACGCAACTGCCAAAATGGTACAAACGCAAAGGTAGAACACCTGCAAAAATCAGCATTGCTTGGAACTGCAAGAATCCTTCGCAGGGTTCTTGAAGCATGCATGACCAGTAAAAAAGTGTCACCTTAGTCTACTGGCTGTGGACAGCTGACACTTTCCATCATACCCAGCAAAAGAAGATGTGAGCTTTCATCAGATAATAATAATAATAGTCCGCTCTACTATAGAGAACAAAGTCTGAACTTTTTTGTCAGGGAAGGGACTAGTCGATTACATCGACCCCAATGTTTCACTGGTATTTAATTTATCTACCCCAAAAGGATGAAAGGCAAAGTCGACCTCGGCGGAATTCAAACTCAGGACGTAAAGGCGGACGAAATCATGCTAAGCATTTTGTCCGGCTTGCTTACGATTCTGTCAGCTAATCCTTTCAACAATAGCCACAAGGCCTGAAATTGGAGACGAGGGGGAGACTGGATTTCCTCGATCCCGAAAGGAAGAAAGGCAAAGTCGGCCTCGACGGAATTTGAACTCACAAACTTAAAAACGGACGAAATGCCGCATAGCATTTTGCCCAGAGTGCTAATGATTCTACGAGTTCGTCACCGTAATAATGATAATAATAATAATAATAATAATAATAATAATAATAATAATAATAATAATAATAATAATAATAATAATAATAATAATAATAAATTTCAGAAACAAATATACAAAAAGGTTAAATATATATATAGCCTTTTATATATATTTGCATCATTATAGAACACTTATATATATATGTATATATATATATATATATATATATATATATATATATATATATATATATATATATATATGTGTGTGTGTGTGTGTGTGTGTGTGTGTGTGTGTGTGTGTGTGTGTGTGTGATTATAGAAGAGTTGTTGCCGAGCCAAACTAGTAGGGTTTTCAGTATTCATTAGCCGCGTTGTTAGTGACACACGTATCAATTTAAATTGAAGGGGAGTCTAAGCTTTTCCCTTGCAGTTAAGTTACATGACTAAAGCTAGATCCAACACGATAAGCAGTAAAAGCAATAATATACGACTTTTCCCTGAAGAAAAATTTCCTTGCAAAATTCCTCTATTTCTCCATTAGATAATGTTTACCAGATTTGAATCTAACTAAAGCTGTTTGATCGTTCCGTAACTCAATAAGGCTTTGCTGTAAATTCTAATGTCAATATTAGCTGCATTTAGCTCAAATAGAACCATTTCCCATCCTGATATCCCCAGTTTGTTCATCGTTATCAAAACGCCTAAACCGAATTTCAGTAAGGTTCGCCATTATTATTTGTTCGCTCTTTAAACCGCCATTACACATTACCAGAGTATTTCAGTAATATCTAATTCCATTTCTTTTTAATTTACTGAACAGATATTCCGCAGTATCTTTGATGTTTGGAGATAGCTTATTACGTTATCAATAAGACCTACCATTATAGAATGTGTCTTGCTTTTAACTTTTAACTGACAATAATCTAACCCACGAGCTAATAAACGGAATGATTTATATATCATAATTATATACACTCTTTAAAATAATTGCCCAATTGAATAGATTTCTGGATTTATGGTTCTTAATTCTTTTTTTGTAAGGATATATCTATACGTAGATGCTAGCTACTAAAATTTATACACATCGGGTCTATTTTTACAATGATATATATATGTATGTATGTACGAAAATGTGTGCCCAATACCGCATTGGTGGATATAATTTCTTTAATTGTGAATTAAGGCAACCATTGGTTTCATGATAAGAAAACTATGAAAATGTCCTAGTCTCATAACAATTTTCAAGGCAGATCACGTGGAGAAGCATCGTTTATACATATACATGCCAGAGTTCCAGAAGAATCCTTGGTCGAAACGGTGAGTTGCAGCATGTCTATAGGTTTGTTTATATATCTGTATGCGATTCTGTGTGAAAATGAGAGAGAAATGCAGAAGAGAACGTAACGTTCTCTCTATTAGACGCGATGCGACAGTGACTCAAGCGCCTTGACTTTCGTACCGGTACAGTGGCAAGAAAATGTAGTTTTTACTGTAAAAATACAGGCATAAATATATGCATTTTTGATGTATTGCTGTATCTATCTAGTTATCTATTTATATATTTATCTCTCTGCCTGTCTGTCTGATTGTCTGTATATCTCTCTCTCTCTCTCCCTCTCTCTCTCTCTCTCTCTTCCTCTCTCTCTCTCTCTCTCTCCCTCTCTCTCTCTCTCTCTCTCTCTCTATCTATCTATCTATCTACCTATCTATCTACCTACCTATCTATATTTTCTCTCTCTATATATATCTCACTATTTGTCTCTCTTGAAGCAAATACAGGATAAAAAATAAAATATGTGTGTGTTTGTGTGTATGTATGTGTGTGTGTGTGTGTGTGTGTGTGTGTGTGTGTGTGCGTGTATGTGCGAGTGTCCTTGGATGTATGTATCTGTCAGCGCGTATTTGAATTTCTCTTTTCCACCCCTGTAGATTCTGCGTTCCCTCTGTAATTTTCAATCCAATTATATATACACGTAATGATTTCGATGCCGTACAGCAATTCACTATTGGCCCCTTTAAATGTGGTCTATGACACACACACTCTCTTTGCATCCAAAGCTTGTTATGTCCCTCACAGTGCACATACGTGTGCGCGCATTCCCCCCGAACGCATATATAAGTCAATACACACATATACACGTACATACGTGAATGTATGCACACATACGTATAGATATATAAATATATGTGAAAATGCATACATACATACACACACACACACACACACACACACACACACACACTCACACACACACACACACACACACACATATATATATATATATATATATATATATATATATACATACATATATATACATATATATAAATGTATATATATATATAAATATATAGATATAAAATATAATATATATATATATACATACACAAATACATACATACATATATATTTATATATGTATGTATATATATATATATATATATATATATATATATATATATATATATATATATATATATATATATATATATATATATATATATATATATGTATATATATATACATGTGTGTATGTACGTACATTACATATTATATATTTATGTATCAGGATCTGATTCTTTTCCCATCTCACTCTCATTTTCTTTACTCAAAGAGCGTCACACACGCATTTTGTTTTCTTCTGAAAATATTGGAATTCTATTAAAACTGTTTTTATGATTCTTGTAAGATTACTCCTCGTGCAATATATATGTAATCAACTTCAATATGCAACTTTGCTCTGTATTCATAATCTTTAATCCGGAACAATCCATGAAGAACCAAAAGAAAAAAAAAATCAGTAAAGGGAAACAGAAAATTAAGAACCTAGAAAAAAATTGTTGTGGGGTTGATATGAAAGTGAATTTATCTGGTTAATACATGGTTAATGTCATATTTCTTTTGTGATATGATCAACAAACGGAAGCAGAGAAATGGTATAAAATTATGACTTTATCTACATACGTGGCATGTACTATTTTCTTGGTTTAGCGAAATGAATTTTTAATGTTAGGTTTTCATATATAGGTGCTGGCGTAGCTGTGTGGTAAGCAGTTTGCTTCTCAACCACATATGGTTCCGGGTTCACACACGAACATATGTATAGTTAGATAGATAGATAGATAGATTAGATAGATACATACATACATACATGCATACATTAACACATACATATATGCACATATATACCTGCATAAATGAATGAAAAGATAGATGTCTCCCTTTGTTATGTGTGTATGTACAGATGTATGCATGCATGTATGTATGTATGTATGTATGTATGTATGTATGTATGTATGCATGTAGGTATGTATGTATGCATACATGATCTTTTGTATGCGTGTAGGTATGTAAATGTATATGTTTGTATAAATTTACAACCGACAGGTTACCAAACCGTTTTCGTTCAGTTTTATGAACTGGATCTTGGTGAACAAGAAACACTTTTGCACCAGGTGCCGCGGAATTGCACCGAAGGTGGAACAATACGACTGCAAAGAGTAGTTCTTTAACACCATGATCACACGTTCCTCTAACACACATCTCAACCACACTGCTATCATATTTAAAACGTAATCTACCAAAGAGTCGTCACCATTGTTCATATGCAAATTAATTTTAATACAGAGCAGTAAAATATTGAATGGTTCTGAGAATAATTAATCTGAATACGATGAAATATAGAAAGAAACTTTGTTTACATATTGCAAGATTGTCTTTCATCAAAGTGTCTTGTTTTGGTTCACAGGTGTAATTAATTCTTTGATTGATTGTTCTTCCAAAAGGTTTGACAGTTACACAAACTTCCTCGGGGACATACAGAAATAATTCCAAGGAATCAATATCGGTCGTAATTTTTGGTTAAATAATCATAATTCATAGAAATAATTATTATTGCTTCTGCGTTTATATTATCACAAACTTCAT
>NC_142952.1:29724707-29729707 GCF_046866305.1 Octopus bimaculoides | reverse complement strand
TGATAGGCCACGATCCGTCCAATGCCTCGTGAGTGTTATTGTGAATTTGGGAGTCTATTGTACCTTTAGAAACCTTTAAGATTGACGAAAGAAAATAAACATATGATCGATAAGTAATAACGGTTTCAAAATTTGCCACAAGGGCAGCAATTTTGGGTCAAGTCGATTACATCGACCCAATTCTACATCTAGTTCTTGTTTTATCGACCCCGAAAGGAATAAAGGCAAAGTCAACCTCGGCGGAATTTGAACTCAGAACATAACGATAGTGTAAATACCGCTAAGCATTTCGCCCGGCGTGCTAACGATTCTGCCAGCTCGCCGCCTTATACACAGTAGTAATAATAATTATTTCTGTATTGCCCACAGGGGTCTAAACATAGAGGGGACAAACAAGGACAGACAAAGGGATTAAGTCGATTACATCGACCACCAGTGCGTAACTGGTACTTATTTAATCGACTCGAAAGGATGAAAGGTAAAAGTCGACCTCGGCGGAATTTGAACTCAGAACGTAAAGATAGACGAAATACCGAGAAGTATTTCGCCCGGGCTGCTAAGTATTCTGCCAGGTTGCAGAGTATTCCGTTCATTTACCTATCGGCATAGTGACCATTGGCCAAACTCCAGAGGTGACACTTTCATTTCCGCTTAGCCTTCACGCCACACAACCGAAACATTTAAATGAGAATATATATATATATATATATATATATATATATATATATATATATATATATATATATAAGGGCATTACTATACAATAACGCCTCACGCCATGAGGGACTCTAAGGTCAGACTACTATAAAAAGCACATTTTTACCGAATGCGAGGAAATGCAACTCTCAAAGCCAACCCCTTAAAAACAGACTAAATTGTGCTTTTTATGGTAGTCTGACCTTAGAGTCCCTCATAGCGTGAGGTGTTATTGTATAGTAATGCCCTTATATAAATATATATATATATGTTTCGGGAATAAATGATGGATTTTTTCCCTTATGAGGTTATTTTCACGCTAGCTACTTGATAAATTCTTGTAAAGGAATTCGTCCTATTATTGAATTTAAATATATATATATATATATATATATATATATATATATATATATATATATATATATGTGTGTGTGTGTGTGTGTGTGTGTGTGTGTGTGTGTGTGTGTAGACACAAATATATACACATATACGACGGGTTTCCTTCACTTTCCGTTCATGAAATCCACTGACAAGGATATCATCGGACTAAGGTTATAGAACAGGATATATTGCCCAAGGTACGATGCAGTGGGACTGAAACCTGAACCAAGTAATTGAAAATAAAACCTCTTAGTAAGCTCTCGCGTCTGCGCCAATTTACACAATCCCGTTATATGTATGTATGTGTATGTATATCTCCTGAAATAAGAATTTCGAACTTCCGGTCAGTCATTGTTATGATCGGCCATTATTATGATTGACCGTTGACTGAACACTATTCAATTCTTTTTCTCCGTGTTTTTCTCCTTGTCTCCGTATTCTTTCTGTTGAAGAGCGTAGCTCGAAACGTCAAAGACTTTCCGTATTCCCGAGCGTCATACTAATATATACTTTTGTTATTTACACCACCTGTCCTCGTCTGTTGTTATTATTTGTATATTCTCCCATATATATATATATATATATATATATGGTGGGGGGTGTCTGTGTGTGTAGCGATTCATCATATTTACACCAGAGAGTATGATGAACCAGAAAATAAATACCAATATACTTTCGAGGAGACGTTAACAAACAAAGGAAAATACATTTTTATGAACTTCGCTTTATGTAAAAAAGAAAAAAGAAAGCGAAAAAAGAATCGAAATGAGATTAAGAGTATTCCTTTGTCATCTCTCTCTCTCCCTCTCTCCCTCTCTTTTTCTTTCTTTGCACACACACACACACACACACACACACATATATATATATATACACACACAGACACATATCTTTAATCTGTTTATCTGTCCACATATCTGTCGCTATTTAGGTTTTCAATAACCAAGAGCAAAAATCAATGGAGCGTTTCAATAAACAGCTATACACCGTGGGGTAAAAGAAATATTTCCATGATGTTGTTGTTTTTTTTTTTTCGAAAATAAATAGGCTCTGAACAATTAATGAGGAAATGATTCCCATAGTTCAATAGAAATGGCTTTGGGCTTATTACAGTGAGAATCTTGCTTAAGCATTGTCACTATAATAATAATAATTCATTATCTCTTTGTTTTCTTTATTTTACTTTTTATTTGCCAATCTCTGTCATCTCTATAAGCAGACAACCCCACATACACATACACACACAAATATATGTATGTATATATATATATATATATATATATATATATATATATATATATATATATATATATATATATATATATATATATATATATATATGTGTGTGTATATATATGTATATATATATAAATATGTATGTATTTGTATTCAAACACACACACACACGCATATATATATATATATATATATATATATATATATATATACCATTATATATCTGTGTGTATATATATATATATATAGATAGATAGATAGATAGAGATATAAGTACATATACATATCTGTCTATCTATCTATTGATCTATATATCCATCCATCCATCCATCCATCCATCCATCCGTTCATCCATCTATTTATCCCTCCCTCCATCCCTCCATACAGTCATACATGCATATATACATACATTCATACATCTATGTGTGTGTGAGTTTGTGCGTGTGTGTACGTGTGCCTGTGTGTGCGCGTGAGTCTGTGTGTACGTGTGTGTGTAAGTGTGTGCGTGTGAGTGTGTGTTTGTTTGCATGTATGTATATTTATCTATATTTATATAAACATAAATATCCGACATCGTCAGAAAGTATTTGATTTGATTTCTGTCTCCATATTCGTGGCACTGTTTATACTTTATACTTTCGGCTTTCGGAAAATATGGAATATTGTAAGGACAAAAGTCAATAAAATATTGTAATGAATTAGTTGGTAGTAGATCATACATCCATACACGAAATATCTGGACAGGAGTAGAGACACAACTGTAACGTTTAATGTAGCATAGACATCTTGCTTTTTAAATGTCCATCAGAAAAATATTGAACCAATATCAATTCTATCCTTTTCTACAGTCTAATATTCTTGGGGGAGTCCTGATGTACTTCCCCCATAGAATCCCATACGAAACAACGGTCATAGCACTTCCTGTTTGATTCCCAGGCGTGACACGCTTACATTATGAATGTTGATTAATAAGGCCGCGAGCTGGCTGCATCTTTAGCTCGCCGAGTAGGATGCTTAGCAGCATTTCGTCCGTCTTACTATATATATATATATATATATATATATATTTATATTTATACAAAAACACAACACACACACACACACACATATATATATATATATATATATATATATATATATATATATATATATATATATATATATATATATGTTACTGAAATATTACCGCCATGCAGTTTTTAAGTAAAAGCAAAGTTTAGGTTAGTTAAAATATGTTGTGACATATTTCAACTGTTGAAAGGCAAATTCACTGCAGTTACCATGGAGAAAAGTTTCTCTTATGGTAAAAAGGTGTAAAAGCACCAAATCTGTGCATTATGCCCATCTGTCAGGATTCTCAGACATCGATGTTTCGAACTCCTTAGATTTTATCAATGGTATATATATTTGGGTATGTGTGTGTGTGTAATGTATGTATGTATGTATGTATGTATGTATGTATGTAACCATATAACTACGCGTGCTTTTCGTGAACTATTTTCTCTCGAGTTTTCCGTAGACAAGTAAACCCTTAACGCAATTCTCTAGCAAACATTAACTTTTCGTTAATCCATTTTCGCACATAAGGTTTATGGATCAAACTAGAACTGAAAATATCACGCAAGGAGCAGGACCTCAAGATTACAATGCCACCATCGAAGTCCCACCTCAATCTCCTCTACGTGTCATACTTGGACTGGGGTCATTTCTTTTAACCCCAGATCAAAAAGCACTTATACAAATACACAGACACACACTCTTCTTTTAAGAAATCTAGAATTTGTTAAATAATATATTTTGGTGTTTAAATGAGTTTCACATGTTCCTCATGATGAGAGCGAATTATTCAATTAATTAATTCTGCTATAATTACTCCACTCATAAACAAAATAGCGAACTCAAACGAAAATTTACCATATTTCCTTTGTTGCTTAGTGAAACAATAAAGCCGGGGAAAAAATCTAATATCATCTCATTTATATATTTCTGATCTCTTAGGAAATTAAAGGGGAAATTAATATGCTTGTGTATGCACGCACTCACACACACAAGCACAAAGGCACATGTGTGTATGTGTGTGTCCGTCTGCGCGCGTACGCCTGTATCCGAGGAGTGGGGTTCGAGTCCAGTAGTCGTCTGCAGGCAACTTTTTTCCATCCAATAAGGGTAACATACCCAATCTTTCTGCTGTTTTTACGGCTATACTGCGTTCGAAATATTAGTTTCTTGTCTATAATATATATATATATATATATGTATATGTATATATGTATATATATATATATATATAAATATATATATATATGTATATATATATATATATATATATATTCTTTATTGTTTAATTCTTCTACTTGTTTCAGTCATTTTGACTGCACCCATGCTGGAGTACCGCCTTTAGTCGAGCAAATAGACCCCAGGACTTATTCTTTGTAAGCCTAGTACTAATTCCATCGGTTGACAAGCGATGGTGGAGGGACATACACATGCATACATATATACATACACACACACACACACATATGTATATATATATATATATATATATATATATATATATATGTACGACGGGCTTCTTTCAGTTTCCAACTACTGGACCCACTCACAAGGCCTTGGTTGGCCCGAGGCTATACGAGGATCAATCCCAGGTTCCACACAGTGGGATTGAACCCGGAACCATGTGGTTG
>NC_142952.1:29714707-29719707 GCF_046866305.1 Octopus bimaculoides | reverse complement strand
CAATATACTAGAAAGAGGTCGTCGTTGATGACCTCTTTCGAGCATATTGGATGTCCACCTAGTGGTCATCCCTTCTTATACGTATATATACGGCACTCCGACGGTTGCGACGGCGCGAGTTTCAATTGATACGATCAACAGAACAGCCTGCTCGTGAAATTGACGTGCAAGTGTGGCTGAGTGCTCCTGAGACATGTGTACCCTTAACGTAGTCATTTGTCTTATTCCCTGCGCTATACTCTGCTAAAACATCGTTCTGAAACATAAGTATATTGAGTTCTACATCACGTTATTGGTCTACGAATGCGTAAACGAAATACACGCAGACACACACACACACTGTGTGTCAGACGGAATTAAACGAGTATGGTGACGACTAAGTGAAGATAATAGCGACAAATGCACCGTACCTACAGTGAAACAAGGCGGCGGAAGTGTTATGCTTTCGATATGCATGAGTGCGGCTGGTGTAGGAGGACTCACATATTTTGAGAGAACAATGGATTCAAGGATTTATAGTGACACATTGCAGAAACAATGTTGAAAAGCAACAAGAAACTAGGACGACATTCCATGTCCATCTTGATAATGACCCTAAACACACTTCAAAGATGATGACTAAGCTTTTATCAGAGAACCCTGCTGTACTCTTTCACCACACTTTTCACTTACTCGTTCTTCCTGTAAGTTTTTACTCCACACTAAATGTTTTGCAACGTTTGTTTTTGAAATCAGTAGGTTTCTGATAGCAACCCTGCCATGAAATCTGGCTTTGTGCAGCTCCTGGCGAACGGTTTTTGTGGAAACTGGGTTCTCGAGGTAGTCATTAAGCTCTGCAGTAATTCTGAGAGCCGTACTTTATGGTCCTTTCTACGACTTCGCGTAAGAGTCCCACGGTCTCTATCTGAAAGTTTTGGTTTTCTTCCGAAGTTTTCTTTTGATGAGGAGGTTTTTCCCTCTGTCTTAAAGGCTGTCATTACTTCTGAGACAGTGCTTCTTGATACACCAAACATTTCGCTAATCCCTGGCATAGGAGCACCAACAATTACACCTCTTTGAAAGTCCGATAGATTTGTCATTTTAATGAATTTTAATTACCTTTCTCTGATGATAGCTGAAAAGAAAAAGAAAACAGCAATTTTAGCAAAGCATATTAAGTAACACTAATAATAAATCAAAATACATAAAAATAAACAAGCTTTTGACGGTTTTATAGATATTTCAAAATTATGATGCTATGATGCTAGGGGTTTCCATTATCCTGCCAAACTCCTGTATATATATACATATATATATATATATATATATATATATATATATATATATGTATATATATATATATATATATATACAATTCCAGAAAAATTCTACAGTTCTTCAAAGGCCTGCATATCGGAATTTTATTTTATGGCTTGTATATGTTGGTCGGTGACGTAACGTATTTTAATACAATGTTAATAGAATGTTCGACACGGCAGTCTCTATATGACACTTGTGTGTGTGTGTGTATGTGTGTGTTTTGTGTGTGTGTGCGTGTGTGTGTGCGTGTGTGCGTGTGTTTATGTGAGTGTGTGTGTATTTTGTATATGTTTGTTTACAAGTATTCCGCTTGAATGAAAAAAAGAAATAACTTTAAACCAAAACTGACAAAAGAAAAGGAGAAAAATTTTAATCTATTTCTACAGACACAGAGGCAGAAATGCATACACACACACCTACACAAACACCCCCCCCCCCACCTATATATATATATATATATATATATATGTATATATACATGTATCTATCTATCTATATATATGTCTGTGTGTGTGTGTGTGTGCAGATATTTGCTTATATGTGTGTATGTATGGACATACACACACGCACACACACACATATATATATATGCATGTATGTAAATAGATTAACATATCGATAGATAGTTTTACATGTTTGGAGAGAGAGATATAGCGATAAACAGATACGTATATATATATATATATATATATATATATATATATATATATATATATATATATATATATACAGAGAGAGAGAGAGAGAGAGAGAGAGAGAGAGAGAGAGAGAGACAGAGACAGAGAGAGAGAGAGAGACAGAGAGAGATAAATAGATAGATAGATAGATAGATAGATAGATAGATAGGATAGCTAGCTAGTGAGAGTGTCAGAGAGAGAGAGAGGAAGAGAGAGTAATAGGAGAGGTGGAATGTATATATATATATGTATATTTATATATGTATATATATATATATATATATATATATATATATATATATATATATATATATATATATTTGTATATATATATATATATATATATATATATATTTGACATGTGAAATATATTAAAGGATAAATAATTTGAGAACAAGGATGAATCGTAGCAGAAAAAAAAAAAAATGCTAACAACTTTGGTTTGGTAAAGCTGCAGGAATGGAAATGATGAAACAAAGCCTTGAAATGGAAATAAAAGGATGGTTTGGTGTCTGTGAGTATAGGAATGGTGGGAAATGAGACAGGAAATGTAAGCAGAATGGCAAGTTATGTATGGACGAATGCGCATTTTAATGAAAGAAATGCCAAAGCGGCGAAGGAATCGTGTACTTAAGGTGTTATCTTCGTAATTACGTGGTCACAGGTTTGATCTCAACGTGAAGCTTTATGGGTAAATGTTTTCCCCATGAACACCTGTTGAACAATCCAAGGACCTTAGAATTTTAAGATAAGCCGTCCGATAGATTTTATGTCATATCAGTAGACAGAATAGGCGCAGGAGTGGCTGTGTGGTAAGTAGCTTGCTTCCCAAACAGATGGTTCCGGGTTCAGTCCTACTGCGTAGCACCTTGGGCAGGTTTCTTCTACTCGAGCCGACCAAAGCCTTGTGTATGGAATTGGTAGATGGAAACTGAAAGAAGCGCGTCGTGTAATACCGTTTTTGATGTTTTCCTTAAATTTTTTTTCACCGACAAGAATGGTAATACATAATTATTTTAATTATTATTATTATAATTAATGTTTTTTTTCTTACATGCTTGTATTGCCATTCGAAACGGTCGTATGTGGAAATTAAATTCTAATTTGAACTTTTAACATCTTTTTTCTCCATTATAATTGTTTGTAGTGTTTTATATAAGATTTTATCTTATACATGCCTATAATGAACTATATATATATATATATATATATATATATATATATGCTGAGACCCCCTTCGGTCATGACTGACCCCGGGACTGTACCTAGAAAGTTGCCCTCCCAGGCACAAGTTCGGGCAAGATTGTTTTTTGGAAGACCAGCAGTCACCCATGCATACCGGCCTCCCATCTCCACACCACCGGTGTTATCCAAGGGAAAGGCAAAGGGCCGATATAGCCTGGCATCTGTGACGTAACCACTTATTTCTACTGGAGCAATGCGAAATAAAGTGTCTTGCTGAAGAACACAACACGCAGCCCGGTCCGAGATTCGAACTCACAACCTTACCATCATAAGCTCGACGCTCTAGCCACTGAGCCATGCGCCTTTACACACACACACACACACACACACACACACACACACACACACACACACACACACACACACACACACACACACACACACACACACACACACACACACACACACATATGTATATATATAGATATATACATACATAGATATATGGATATACATATATGCATTTATAATGTTATATTATATTATACAATATATGCAAATGGACGATATATAATATATTACGTTTCCTTTAGAAAGGTAAAATGGTATCAATTACCGACAACTTTACCATTTTTACTTCCTAAATGATTCCTGAAATTAACAGATCAGATTGATTCCCAGGAAAACATTAATTCTATGTTAATATTTAAATATGAAATAAATCAAAGAATTTTAGAAAATATATTTTTTTTCTAATACAATTTCAGTTTTATTGTTTCTAATGAATGATAATCAATATCAAAATATAACAAAGTGGAGAAACAAAACGTCAATCATGGCTAGACAGATGGAGGAGGGCGGTCGGGATGATGATGAGGCTGATGGGGGTGGTGTAGTGGAGGACACTGACCTTAGTGTGTGTGACAGTGATGATGATGATGATGACGATTGTGCTGGTGGTGGTGGTGATTGTGGTAGTGGTAGTGCTGGTGGTGGTAGTGGTGCTTGTGCTGGTGATAGAGGGCTGCATGTATGTTGGAAATAGCGGTAATCGTGTTGCCGTGGAAACGCTTTTGATTATTCATTTCGTTTTACTCAGTCTCCTTCATAAGTCCTCAAAACACACACAAAACATCTATCCAGTTAAACACACATACATGCGCACGCACACACACAGCACACACATACACACACATACACATACACACGAAATCATGTATATATTGGGTCATCCGATAAACAATGCGGATTTTTATATACTTCTTTTATTTTACAAAATTAAGATAAACAAAGTTCTTTTTTTAATCTAAAACTGCCCTCCTTCAATTTCTACAATACTCTTCCATCTATCTGGTAGACTTACAAGGCCCCTTTTCCAAAATTCACTTGTCCGTGACGAAAAGTACTCCTCCACTACTGTTCTGACCTCATCTACAGAATTCATATTTTTCCGTCCAAATGATTTTGAAGACTACGGAATAATTGATAATCAGATGGGGCAATGTCCGGCGAATATGGTGGGTGGGGCATCGCTTCCCATTCAAACTGCTCCAACCTTTGAAATGTCATCCTCGCTGCATGTGGCCGAGAATTATCCTCATGTAAGAACACCTCTCGTTTTGAAACTGAAGACGGTCGTATTCCTTCCGGCGCTGACTTAAGCCGCTCAAGCTGCTCGCAGGTGATCGCCTGTTTTATCTTTTGGTTTGGGTTTAAATGTTCAAAGTGGATTAAACATTTCATATCTCACCAAACAGATAACACCCTACGTAGGTGAAGACCTTCGGTAGCCAGGTATGCCGGTGTTTCTCCTTTCTCTACCCAATGTCTTCAGTGCTT
>NC_142952.1:29684707-29702207 GCF_046866305.1 Octopus bimaculoides | reverse complement strand
GCGTAACCTTAACGCAGTTCTCAGGGAGATTAAGCGTGACACTGAATATGACAATGTTGGCCCTTTGAAATACAGGACCTACTTACTTTTTACGGCTGAGTGAACTGAACCAACGTGAAATGAAGGAAATAAAATATTTTTTTGAAGGACACAATGCACCGCCGCAAATCGAACTCGCGGCCATACGACTGTGAACTGAGTACACTAATCATTAAACCACAGGCTTCCCAGTAAAATGTGATATGTAGTTGTTGAGGAGTACTCCGAAGGTGTCGAAACGTACGTAAAATTATCTCCCCTTTTTCTGTCCATAAATATGCCACATACAAATTATTCAAAACAGCACTGGCTAAAGAAATCTATAAATAAATTTTATATATTTTATAGCGCATTATAGGATTAAAACTTTAATATTTTATTGAATTATATTGAATGTATTCAATACGGTTTACCTCATACTTAAACTAAATTTTCTATTGTATTATAAAATATTTTAAATACTATTATATGTGTGTTTGCTTATACTATAAAATATATTTAATATACTGTAAAACATGTTTCATTTTATACAGTAAGATGCAATTTATATTATACTATAAAATATAGTTAATATTATATTGCATGATACGATTTGTACTATAAAATATATTTTATATTACGCAGTAAAATATTTTCTATATTATACTGTAAAATACGTTTTAGGTGATAAACTACGAAATTTTTTATATTCTAAAATACGCAGGCTGTTTCATAATGATGGGACACATTTTAGTAGAAGTCTACGAAGCCGTGGATACTCGTCCCATGGTTACTCTAGTCCTATAACTTGTGTACAGGTCACACTGTATTATACTAGTGTATACGCACACACACATACACATACACACATGTGTATATAAATGTGTGTGTTTGTATATAAATGTATATACATACGCATGTATGTATATGGATGCTAATCTTCTACAGAAAGACCTAGATGCCATATATAAATGTGTGTCCGCTCTATGTTTAGCCCCTTGTGAGCAATAAGGAAATAAAAAACGTTAGCACGCCGGGCGAAATGCTTAGTGGTATTTCGTCTGCCGTTACGTTCTGAGTTCAAATTCCGTCGAGGTCGACTTTGCCTTTCATCCTTTCGCGGTCGATAAATTAAGTACCAGTTACGCACTGGGGTCGATGTAATCGACTTAATCCCTTTGCCTGTCCTTGTTTGTCCCCTCTATGTTTAATCCCTCGTGGGCAATAAAGAAATTAGAAACGTTAGCTCGCCGGGCAAAATGCTTAGCGGGATTTCGTCTGTCTTTACGTTCTGAGTTCAAATTCCGCCGAGGTCGACTTTGCCTTTCAATCCTTTCGATAATTTAAGTACCAGTTGAGTACTGAGGTTGATCTAATCGACTGGCCCCCTCCCCCAAAATTTCGGGCCTTGTGCCTAGAGTAGAAAAGTATATTCTGACATGTATATTAATAAAAATCAAGTGCACAGCGACTTTCTGAACACCTAGCATATATATATATATATATATATATATATATATATACTAGATCGCTGACCACAACATTCAAATTTCTTTTCTCCGTGTTTTTCTCCTTCTTTTTCTCCTTATTCTTTCTGTTGAAGAGCGTAGCTCGAAACGTTAAAGACTTTCTCTATTCCCGAGCGTTAAACTAATACATCCTTTTGTTGTTTACACCACCTGGCCTCGTCTGTTGTTGTTGTTTTCGTAAATTCTCCCATATATATATATATATATATATATATATATATATAATATCATACCATGTTATATATAGCATATTGAAAATATATTATATAAATATTGAAAGTATGTTATACCTTACATTTTATATTATCCTTTGATACAAACTATACTATCAAATATATTTAGTATTACGTTGTAAAACACGTTTATATTAAACTATAAAATATCTCTTTTCCTGTAAAGAAAACTCACCGTATTTATATTAGAATATGAAGCGATATTTTAACCAAGGCAGCGTTGTCACGAAAAGAAGCGAATACGGTGAGGTTGAGCTAAAAGGAAGTAGCTTGCTAGCTGGCCAATCGTAGCATTTGCATCGGGGTTTATCTTTAATGTATTTCGAAACGATAGTAAATGTAAACAAAGCGGTTTTCTTTTCTTCTTCGTCCATTGAAGCAACATCACCAATTTCGTTTTCACTATAACGTTTTTGTATTGCTGCTTATTTATATCGTTTGGCGTTGGAAGCATAAACACAACAGAGAATTGCTTGTTGTGTCTCTTCGCATGTTTACTTATGCAGCAGTTCATGCAGTATTATTTTAAGAATAGCGATTTTCAGAATGTTTCAACATCAGTAGCAGGACAACGAATAAATAACGTTTGAGAAGAAGGCCGTTTCTTTGCCACTGTGTGTGTGTGTGTGCAAATATATATATTACGTAATTGCCTAGGCTATCGGATGTTGCTATACACCGCTGGCTGTTATATACCACTGGTCACGGCTGGATCTAGCGAATGATGTCACCCCTTTGGCTAGGCAAGCAGACGAACATGCCCTATGATCGAAAAGCTAATCTGTCGCAAGGTTACCCGTTTACAAGCGAGCGGACTGGAGTAACATGAAATGAAGTGTTTTGCTTGGGAACACTACGCGCCGCTCGATCCGGCAAATGAGCGCACGGTCAAGCTATCGTAAGGTTAGCATGCTAAGTACTGGGCAATGCGCCTAGTGCACACACACAAGCACACACATAAGCACACACAAGCAGGCGTATGTGTGAATGGTGTATGGCTCAGTGATTAGAGCGTCGGGCTGTGTGTTGTGATCTTGAGCAAGACAGTTTATTTCACGTTAATCCAGTTCACTCAAGTAAAGAAATGAATTACGACACTACTAGTGCCAAGGACTGGTTTGTGAAGAAGCTCCTTATTGAATATAGCTCGACGTCAGTGAGAAATTATCGATCAACTCTGTTTGAGAATCTAACTATATTATCTATTCCAACGAACAGCGCTGCATTTTTGTCTCTGTCTCTCGCACTCGCGAATGAAGAGAAATGCCCCGAAGTGTTAAATACTTCACGCTGTACAATCTTTTCCATTAACTCCTGAATCCCCTAATTATTACTAATTGTATCAGAGAAATATCTGCAAAAGACTACTGTTTGTTAAGAAGACAGTGCTTTGCGCGCAATGCTGGCATATCATCAGACACCTATGTTTCGACCTGATATGATCCCCTCAGTAACGATTATGCCAGATATTCTGAACTAAGACGATAAATTCTTGTTTCCATAAAGAAAATATTTGTTGATTTGTTCGAAAGCTGTCTAGGCTAAAATCGAATTAAAATACATTCTTGAAGCAGCATTAGAATAACACACCGTTACCTATAACATTGAGAATATGTAAACAAACATACAACTGAACTAATTTTAATATTTTGTTTCAAAGTATCTTCTCAAGGAGATCTTTGTACTAAAAAGACAGTTCTGCTCAGAACGCCAATGGATCACCAAAGACTATGTGTTCAATTTGATTTGCAGAAAAAAACGCATTTGCAGAAAAAAACACCCGGACATTCTGAAGTAAGCCGAATAATACTTGTTTGGAAATATAAATCGGGTAAACAAAATATTTATTGATTTGCACGAAAGCAAGCCGTACCAACTGATGGTTTTTTTCATAGGAATAACAAATCACATTTAATAGCGTTCTGTATTCTCTAACTACGTATTTATATGCACATTAAAAACAAAAAAGAAATATGTCCAAAAAACTGAAAAAGACTAAACAAAATGAAAAGAAACATTTAAAATATCGTTTAAAATATCGAATTGAGGTGGAAGATTCCTCTGAAGTTGTCGTGATGTATTGATTTCTTTTACTGCTTTTTTTTCTATTATTTGTAACTGCCTGCCAAGTGCTTGATTTATATAAGCTATAAAGTGCAGCAATGATTTTAATAGTATCAAAAGAATTAGGTTGGTGAAGGGATAGAATTGTTACAGTGTCTTGCGGTGTTGCTTTTGTTTGTTTGTTTCTTTCTTTCTTTCTTTCCTTTTTTTTTTTATTCAGTCTTTTAACTTTGTGAGTTCAGATATTACGGAGGTCAAATATGCTTTTCATCAGACTTTCAGAGTCGATAAATAAAGTACCAGTCAAGTACTGTTGTTAGATATAATGAACTTCTTACTCTCATACGTGTGAATTTGTACCTACGTTAGAAGCAATTATTATTATTATTATTATTATTATTATTATTATTATTATTATTATTATTATTATTATTATTATTATTATTATTATTATTATTATTATTATTATTATTATTATTATTAAGGTGACGAGCTGGCAGAATCGTTAGCGTGCCGGGCATAATGCTTAGCGGTATTTCGTCCGTCTTCTGGGTTCAAATTCCTCCGATGTCGACTTTTCCTTTCATCCTTTCGGGGTCGATAAATTAAGTACCAGTTACGCACTCGGGTTGATGTAATCGACTTAATCCACTCCTGCAATCTACCCTTGCGGAAGAATTCTGAAATTATTATTATTATTATTATTATTATTATTATTATTATTATTATTATTATTATTATTATTATTATTATTATTATTATTATTATTATTATTATTAAGAAGGCAGGAAGCTGGCAGAATCGTTAGCACGCCAGGCAAAATGCTAAGAGGCATTTCGTCCGTCTACCTCCGAGTTCGACTTTCTCGTCCCTGCCTTTCGGGGTCGATAAAATAAATATCAGTTGAAAACAGGACGATGTTATAGACTTTCACTTCCCCTCAAATTTCCCCTCTACCAAAATTTGAAACCGTTATTAAGGCAGCGAGCTGGCAGAATCGTTAGCATGCTGGACAATATCCTTAGCACCATTTTGTTCATTTTTACGTTCTGAGTTCAAATTCCATGGAGGTCGACTTTGCATTTTATCCTTTCAGGGTCGATGAAATATGTTCCACTCAAATAGTGGGGGCGATGAAATAGACTAACTTTTTCCCCAAATTTCAGACCTTGTTCATGTAGTAGAAAGAGTCATTCTCAAGGTGCTAAGCTGGCCGTATCATTAGCACGCCGGACAAAAATGCTTAGCGGCATCTTTTCCAGTTCTTTACGTTCTGAGTTCAGATTCGGCCGAGATCAAATTTGCCTTCCATACTGCAATTTATTCATAATTTTTTTTTCTCGTCTATTTTCAGGAATTGTTGCCTCTTACAGAGCAAGGTGACTTTGGTTCAACCTGTGATGCCTCATTCGGTGAGTTCACATGTGTTGCACCGCAACATTTTAATCATTATCAAACCATGTTTCATTCTCTGTCTTTCTGTCTGTCTGTCTCTCTCTCTGAGAATTTCCTTTCCCAAATCATCAATTATCACTGGTTTTGCAGCGTAAACCTTATCTTTGAGATCGCCCCATAAAAAAAAATCCATTGGCGTGAGGTCTAGGGAACGTGCAAGAAATTCAACGCTACCTCTCCTCCCAATCCATTTGCTTGGATTTGTTGCGTCGAGGTAAGCCCGTACATCCCAAAAAGCAATACATTAGTGATCGTCTGTCTAAGAGTGAGTACATCTTTTTGGGACATCCTGTATATGCTTATAAACAATTATGATTTCTGATTAACTTATTTCATTGTCTATTTTGAATACATTTATGTAAACTTTTTAAACACAAAGCCTCTGTTAACATTTTCTTGTCATTGTCAGAGATTCTATTTCTTAACATTTTCTTATCATTATATGTCTATGTTAACTAATTTTTAACACCGCAAAGGCTACACAAAGCCTTGCACTTTACTTTCGAAAATCTTTTTTAAAAAAAAAGCGAAACCGGTGTAGTTAATAAACATATTTAAAAGACTTCTGCATTTTCAAATTCTCTTCTCTATATATTTTAAGTTGTGCGGTACCTTCCAATTTTACTTTCTTAAATATATATGGGAAAGTGTACGTGAGAGAGAAACGTCAAAATTAACTCTTGGGTATTACTGTTTCGTGTTCTAGCTGATTTCCATGGGGTCTAATTGACTGAGATCATACTATCCACTCTAATTGACTGAGATAACAATATTCACTCTGAACGCAGCGCCAGTATGTCGCGGGGTTAATCATTTAAAGCCGAGAAACGTAAAATGAAGGGTTTTGCTCAAGAACAGTGCGCATTGCTCGGTCCGAGAATCGAAACAGCAATCTTGAGATCATGAACGCAACAAACTAACTACTAGACAATGTGCCTTCACGTGTGAGAGAGAGGGAGCATGTGTGAGAGAGAGTGGATGAGATAAATAGACAGACAGACAGAGAATGTAAGAGAATGAGAAAGAAAGAGAAACCAGGAGACGAAACTAACTGCAAGGCAACGTACATGCATTGCGTCTGTGAAAGAGAGGGAGAATGAGTGATAGATAGATAGATAGATAGATAGATAGATAGATAGATAGATAGATAGATAGATAGATAGATGGATAGATAGATAGATAGATAGATAGAGAAATGATAGATCGATAGCTAGCTAGATAATGGTGATAAATAGATAGATAGATAGATAGATAGATAGATAATGATTATAGATAGATAGACAGAGAGATGGAGAGTGAGAGAAAGAGAGAGAGAGAGAGAGAGAGAGAGAGAGAGAGAGAGAGAGAGAGACAGACAGACAGGCTGACAGACGTAGATCAGGAGACAAGATCCTGAAGAAAAACGTGTTGTCGAAATTTCACTTAAGTAACTGTAAGGTATTTAATATATCGCAGATGATGGTGCAATTTGCTTAAATTCTCCCAGACGCCTCATTATGCAACAACAGGTCCACGTAAGCAAGGCTGTTCTCACTAAGCAGCGCATTAACGAACGGACACTATGCGCCCACAGACTTCGTGGCTCCAATTTAAACCAACGATTTCAACCACAAACTGTTCATAGCAGCATTTTCTTCGTCTCCATAAATGCAGAGTAATTAATTTGTTATTTCTGGAAAATAGTTAAGCTCAAGTTGTAACGTTTTGAGATTTACTTGGAAAATTCTCGGCTTGTAATTATTATTATTTCTAATCAGCTTCATTAAATAAGTTTAAACCAACTTACCTCTCTATCAATCTGTCCATTCATCTATTCATTTCTCTCTCCTTCTTTTCTCTATCTATCTATCTATCTATCTATCTATCTATCTATCTATCTATCTATCTATCTATGTGTCTGTCTGTCCCCCCTCTCTCTCTTTATATATATATATATATATATATATATATATATTATATATATATATATATATATGTATATATATATATATATATATATATATATATATATATATATATATATGTATGTATGTATGTATGTATGTATGTATGTACCGATGTTGTCGTTCAATACTAGACGACAACTGATGAAGGGTCGTTCTTTGTGTTATTTGTTCTGTTTTCCATTTGTTTCTCTCGTTCTTTGCCTACTGAGAATCGAATGCTGTACCTTTCCGATAACGGCTGAGTGTTCCAAAGCATTAAGTGAATTGGTCCCTGACAGCAATCACCGTCTATTATAGCGCTACATAAATGCGGTGAACAGACAGAATCACTAGCAGGCCGGGCGAAATGCTTAACGGTATTTCGCCCCTGCCTTTGAACCTTTTGTGGTTGATAAAATAAGTACCAGTTATGCACTGTGGTATATGCATTCGACTTAAACCCCCCCCCCCCAAGTTTCAAGCCTTGTGCTTTTAGTAAAAAGGATTATTAGGGTTATTTAAGACTGCGTGCTGGCAGAATCGTTAGCACACTGCACCAAATACTTACGGGTATTTTGCCCGTCGTTGCGTTCTGAGTTCAAATTCCACCAATGTCGACTTTGCCTTTCATCCTTTTGGGGTCGATTAAATAAGTACCAGTTACACACTGGGGTCGATGTAATCGACTTCATCTCCTTTCCCAAGCTGCTTTTGTGGAAAAAATTTGAAATCATTATTATTATTATTATTATTATTATTATTTAGGCGGAGAGCTGGCAGTATCACCAGCATGCCCGGCGAAAGGCTTAGCGGCATTTCGTCCTTCTTTTCGTTCTGAGTTCAGACTGTCCCTCTCCTCACAAATTCCAGGTCTTGTGCCTGTAGTAGAAAGTATTACAATACTAGATAATATCTTTTGGTTACGTCAGAACATTTTTATAAACAGAAACAGATCTGACGAGTGTTTAACAGAATATAAAGTAAATATTGAACATAACATAGTATAGCATACTTTATTTTCCAGAAAATATTTATATACACGTGTGTGTATGTGTGTGAGTGTATGTGTGTATGTGTGTGTGTGTGTGTGTGTGTGTGTGTGTGTGTGTGTGTGTGTGCTTGGTTATGTATTGTATATGAAAATAGATAACAAAAACAACCACATGAGTAACTTTAGTAAATCAGATAATACTGAACAACAGATAGCAATAACCACAAACACAACAACGTTAGAAACACGTGATACCCAATTATAAAGACATGTATATGTATATATTATATACTTATGCGTCTCTCTCTCTCTCTCTCTCTCTCTCTCTCTCTCTCTCTCTCTCTGTATATATATATATATATATATATATATATATATACATATACATATATATATATATATATATATATATATATATATATATATATATATATATATATATATACGCACACACACATAGACAGACAGACAGATAGATAACAGATAGATAGATAGATAGATAGATAGATAGATAGACAGACAGATAGATAACAGATAGATAGATAGATAGATAGATAGACAGACAGATACATACATACATATATGTGTATGTGTGTGTGTGTGTGTGTGTGTGTATACGACAGGCTTCTTTCAGTTACCGTCTACCAAAATCACTCACAAGGCTTTGGTCGGTCCGAGGCTTTAATAGAAGACACTTGCCCAAGGTGCCACGCAGTGGCACTGAACCCGGAACCATGTGGTCGGAAAGCAAACTTACCACACAGCCACGCCTGCGCTTGTGCGCATACGTTAGAAACCATAAATCCGACCTGTGAGATAGTGCAGCAGACTGCCCATCAAAACACACCCTTCTATTTCATAAAAGAAACGACGTGATGGTCGCAACAGGAATGCTTCTGATCATAGCAGAGTTTGTCTTTTTTTTTTCTCTTCTTGTTTAGATAAACAAGTCCCATTTATATACTAGCCATTATACCATACTACACCTTCCCCACAAAATGGCCTACACTTGTGTGAAGGTTAGAATAATCGTTATCAATAATTACTTAAGCTCAAGGAATTAATCTACGTGGTCTTTATGCCAGTTTGATGTATACAGATCCGGTATTGTTTATACAATCTCTTCTTCACGAAAAAAATTCTTGTGAAATAGTAGACTGCTGTCTAAGTTAACCACCGTTACACCTCGTCGTTGCTTACATAAGAACGTGAAAACAATTAGATAAAGTACAGCGATAAATTTTAGGTATTTTAAAATACACTTCTTGGCTCGTTAGGAGCGCACAGAAAGGCTGCCAAATATATACTCTCACTGCAGGGTCGTGTGCGTGCGTGTTGGTATGTGTGTTGTTAGAAGCAGAAACTGCAGGCACAGAGGTGGCAGTGTGAGAAGAGGTTTTCTTCCCAGCCACATAGTTCTGGGTTCAGTTCCGGGCAAGTGTTTTCTGGTACTATAGCCCCTGGCGGACCAAAGTCTTCCGAGGCAATTTGGTAGGCGAAAACTGAAAGAAGCCTGTCATGTGTGTGTGTGTGTGTGTGTGTGTATATATATATATATATATATATATATATATTACTACTCGACTACCGGTGCTGGTCTATTTACTTTCCTATCATGTAGCGTTTTTCTTATAAAAGAAGAAACCACAACTACTGTGGAGATTCCCTCCCCTAAAACCCCTTCACGGCGATGCTCCAGCAAGGCCGCGGCCCAATGACTAAAACGATCAAAAAATAAAAGACAAAATTTTAAAATTCCAGTTCTTAGCAGTCATAGAGGCTTGCAGAAACGCTGCCACATACATGTGTGTGTGTGTGCGTATACGCACACATACACACACGCGCACACATATATATAATATACATATATTTATATATATACATACATATACATATATCATATACATATAGATTATATATATATATATATATATATATATATATATATATATATATATATATATGTATGTGTGTGTGTGTGTGTGTGTGTATAACATACATATAGATTATATATATATATATAGATGAAATATATATATATATATATATATATATATATATATATATATATATATATATATATATATATATATATATATATATATACATATATATATGTATGTATATATGTATACGTAAATATAATAGACATAGAGATTATATATATCCGAACAATACGTGTGCTGCTGCAAGCAAAAACTGATATGTTTGTTCAATGGCGAATTTTTAACTTTAGCTAACACGCAATTTCCTCCGATAAAATTACAAATAACGAGATTCTAAAATTACAAGAGCAACATGTGTTTTAATTAGTTTTGTTGTCAAATTGTTTGTTAACGTTACTCAAATATTTTCCGCCGCAAAAATCTGCGATAATACGGATAACGATATCCAACACTGGAAGAGAAAGACGCCATATTAAAAAGAAAAAAAATATATAAATAACACAAGACAAAGAAGACTATGATAAAAACATGAATAAATAATGAAAGAAAAATACTTATTAAAAATTAGGAACGAAAAAAAAATGATGTTCTTCTTTTATAAATCTCATTTTGAATTCTTTATTTATGTATAAAACTTTTGTTGATCTCGTTAAATTCAAATAATTTCGTTTTTTGCTGTTAGTGTCAATGTCTGCTGAACGGATGTGATTACGTCAGTCCTGAATACGCAAATGGTGGAAGGACATAATAATTAGATTCCCGCTCACTCTCAGATAGATATCTGTATTCTGAATTGAAACGACAACGACGACGATGATGATGATGATGGTGATGGTGATGATGATGATGATGATGATAATGATGAAGATGATGATGATGATGGTGATGATGGTGATGATGGTGATGATGGTGATGATGGTGATGATGATGATCACCATGACGGTGCTGCTGCTGCAGTTGTTGATGATGATGATGATAATGGTGAGGAGGATGAGGAGAAGGAGGAAGATGAAGTCACTAACGACGATGATGAGGAGGAGGAAGCGGAGGACAAGGAGGGAAAAGAAGAGCAAGGAGGAGGAGAAGGTAGAGAACTATAATAATGATAATGGTGAGGCGGATGAGGAGAAGGAGAATGAGGGGGAGGAGGAGGAGGAGGAGGAGGAGGAGAGGTTACAATAATGATAACGATGTTGCTGCAGCTGATGATGATGATGATAATGATTGGTGTTTTGAACAGTATTTCTTGGTCGTGTTGACGACGATGGTGTTATTGATGATCGTAATACTGCTGCGCCTGCTAAATAATAATAATAATAATAATAATAATAATAATAATAATAATAATAATAATAATAAGAAGAAGAAGAAGAAGAAGAAGAAGAAGAAGAAGACGGAGAAGAAGAAGAAGAAGAAGAAGAAGAAGAAGAAGAAAAAGAAGAAGAAGAAGAAGAAGAAGAAGAAGAAAACGGAGAAGAAGAAGACGGAGAAGAAGGAGACGGAGAAGAAAAACAGCAACAACAACAACAACAACAACAACGACAACAACAACAATAATAATAATAATAATAATAATAGCTACGGCCAGTGATATTGCAGTTTGAGAAAAATTTTCATTCGTTGTATTTGGCTTGAAGTGCAACATTTAATTTTACTTTCCAACCCACAGACAAAAACCATATTTATACACATGCACATACACAAATATATACACACACACACACACTCGCACATGAAATGTGTGTGTGTGTGTGTGTGTGTGTGTGTGTGTGTGTGTGTGTGTGCGTGTGTTACAACCTTGAGCAAAACTGCATTGGAATATCTCCCCTGGATGAATATGTACTGTAACTGAATCAACTAAATGCATATAAACGACACATCAAAGAATATTATGACAATTTATGCAGCAGAAACACGTGTCGGATTTGAATTTAACGAGAATAATACTGTAATCAATAAATTTGGAAGATGTATAATTCTCCATTCTCCCGTATGATGTTTAGATTTTATATATATATATATATATACATATATATATATACAGCAATAAGGATAACACAAATTGAGTAATGCAGTCATTAAAAACAGCGTAGGATTAACCATTCATTTACCTCGATCCATTATAAATATTCTCAATTGCGTATTCATAAAAGCATCGATGTTATAATTAAAGAAACTAAATTGGAGAGCCATGCAATATGACCATCAGATTCTTCTATATGTGAATTTATTATTTGATGTTTATTACATGTAAAAATATACTTCAAATATATCTAGATTTGATTTAATATAAGGATATCGGGAGGTTATAGCGTTAAATTTATTATTTTGGGTATGTCAAAATGGTGGTTAGATTCTGCTTTTGATCGCTTTCATTTTAATTGCGATATTCGAACGTCAGAGAATTTGTCATCTTACAGTGAATATCTACAAGTTAACATTCGTTATTATACTTAACGCTGGTGTAAATCTGTCAAATCTTAATTTGCCAAGATAATGAATAACAATTACAGCGTAGAAGACATGTATTAGCCATTCAAAAATGCACAAGCATTTTCACTTAAATATCTATTTGATATCAGGTATATAAATGAATAGATAAATATGTATAAATATGTATAAATATATAAGTGTATGTAAATGTACATACATGTATATATATATATATATATATATATATATATATATATATATATATATGAATTTAAGGAATGGAGTAGATAAAATCTAGGCTACGTATAGACGTATGTACAAGCAATGTATTAATATGACGCTCGGAGAAAGAAGAGGGTTGTTGTTGTACGTTTCGAGCATAGCTCTTCCTCGGAAACAGGTATTTTATTATATATATGTGTGTGTGTGTGTGTGTATGTGTGTATAAGTTGATTCGTCAAAAGCTCAATACAGATGTTGAATGTTCTTTCATACATTAAAATTCGAAGCCACTCGTCTCCGTTCATCAGCTGGTAAACGTAGCTTGGCTTTCTTTCGAATACCCATACCCACTGTTTCAATATTTTTACAAAATATGATATGAAAGTTTAAAAAGAAACGATTGTCCTTATGTTCTTTCGTTTAAAAACATTTGTGAACGATTCGTGCGAAAACAGCTGCTTCGGGCATACGCTTTTGATTTCATTTCTGGTTCTCGTGGTAATATTATTATAAACGTCATAAACTCCATACAACTGAAGTCATGAAATTACATTGCTGTTTAAGCAGCGTTCGAAAATAATAATTTTAAGTAATGCTTTTAATTAATACTTTTAATTAATGTTTTAATTAAAAGTTGTTCGTTTCGCATGCGCCTGCGCAGATTGATATATATATACACATATGTACACTCATAGACATACATACATATATATATATACGAAGAATCATATATTAATTTACACACACATGTGTACATATACACATATCCCTATATACATATAATGAGTTACTGCACGCACACACTTATGTTTAGGCATATCTATCTATCTATCTATCTATCTATCTATCTATCTCTATCTATCTATCTATCTATCTATCTATCTATCTATCTATATATATATATATATATATATATATATATATATATATATATATATATATATATATATATATATATATATATATATATATATATAATACAGAATGGGACAACGCCACGCATCAACTTCCAAGTAGGTTTATCTTAACCTTTCTGATGCAACTCTACTCTATACTGTTGTCTCTCTCGTTTCTCAAACGTGACCATCTTCCATCTTTCTTTTCCTCACGTGAATTTCTTTCTTTTCCTGCACGACATTCCAAAGACTGGACGTCTTCCATCGTTCTCTTCTATCTTTTCTCTTTTCAAAGAAAACATTTCTCCCTCTCGTTCTGGTCTAACGACCATCTTTGTTTATTTTCGTTCGGTTTGCTTGTATGTCTCCACTGCCTTGTTTTTGTTCCCAACTTTGACCCTCCAGAAATCCCAAATTTTATTTTGGGCTTTATGGGAGCAACTGTCTTTGAAGTTTCATATTGTCGGTGAATGTACAAAATGGCGAGTAGATAGGCAGCAGACAACTGATGAAGGGTCGTTCTTTATGTTACCTCTCCTGTTTTCCATTTTCTTTTCTCTCGTTTTTTTTCGTATTCATCTCGTTTGTTTTCGTATTTCATGTTGTTTACACAGTTGGTGACGTACTGTATCCATATATGCACACACACACATACACACATATATATGTATATATATATATATATATATATATATATATATATATACAAACACATATATATTACTTATATTATATATACATATGTATATAATGTAATATATGTCATATACATATATATATATATATACATATATTATATATATATATATATATATATATATATATATATATATATATATATATATATATATATGTACACATATCTATCTATATATATGTATGTATATATATATATATATGTATATGTATATATATATGTATCCATATATATATATATATATATATATATATATATATATATATATATATATATATATATATATGTGTGTGTGTGTGTGTGTGTGTGTGTATATGAATACCAACTCGTACGTACGCATGTATGCACGTATGTATGTATATATGTACGTATGTATGAATGTAACTTTGTATTCATGTGTAGCCATTAGCATAAAGAGATCGGCTGTATGTCTAGGTAATTCTAGACTAACAGGCTACGGATTATACGAAAGAAATTACACGCACACACGCACACACACGCACTATACATTTACATACACACATATATGTTTATATATATACATGCACACGCACATTTATCCAGTACATATGTGTGTGTGATTGTAAGTGTGAATTTATGACGTAGATATGTACGTGTGTATGTACGTGTATATGTATGCATGTATGTATGTATGTATGCATGTATTGTTTGTTTGTTCGGGTCTAAATTGGAGAAACATTACTGGAATCTTTGTGTTTTTATTTTCGTATGCGTGTGTGTGTGTGTGAGAGTCTTTGAGCGAGCGGATGCATGCTTGCGTGCGTGTGAATGTTTGCATCTATGTACATATATATATATATATATATATATATATATATATATATATATATATATATATGAAACACGTGTACCGCGGAATCCTTTGTAGTCTTGTTATTTTTTGTTTTGGATTTACAATATATATATATATATATGTATATATATATATATATATATATATATATATATATATATATATATATATATATATATATATATATATATATATATATATATATATATATATATATATATATATATATATATATATATATATATATATATATATATATATATATATATATATATATATATATATATATATATATATATATATATATATATATATATACATATATATATTTCTTAAGGCGGAGAACTGACAGAAGCGTTAGCACGCTAGTAGAAATGCTTAGCGGTACTTCGTCTACCTTTGCGTTCTGGGTTCAAATTCTGCCGAGGTCGACTTTGCCTTTCATCCTTCCGGGGTCCAGTTGCGTACAGGGGTCGATCTAATCGACTAGCTCCCTCCCTAAACATTTCGTGCCTGTGCCTAGAGTGGAAAAGAATATATATATATATATATATATATATATATATATATATATATATATATATATATATATATATATATATATGTATGTATGTATGTATGTACTTGTATATATTCATCTAATTTATATATACGTGTATGTATAATTTGTTGCTTGATCGATGGCGTCAATTGGATGCGGGTAGGCACGCGGAAGTGGCCGGTATTTTCGGTAAACTCTAGTATCGGTTAAGAGATCACTTTACTATCTAAATTTTGTATCGCTAAACATTTAACTTAATAAACATCGCTCTCGAATTTATTCATATTTAGCTTCACTGATCACAAGAGTCTTCTTATGTATGGCTTCGGGATATTATAATCACAAAATTAATACACACACACACACACACATATGTTAAGAGAGAGAGAGAGAGAGAGAGAGAGAGAGAGAGAGAGAGAGAGAGAGAGAGAGATTGAGAGATTAACAGAATAATAGAATCGGAAGCAAATACTGCTATATAGCATTCAATGAAATAGACTTTTATCGCCTTTTCACTAGATTTTATGAGTCGGCTTGAAGAATAGACATCAGGGAAAACATTAGCAGACTATAACAGAATTCCAATGCTATTTAACATATGGTATTTGTTAAGGTAAACTGACCATAACTTATTAAAGATAGTCACTTTATTTCCATGAAATATTACATTGCTGATGTATAACAGTGGCTGAATAGTACCTCGTATTTTCGATTATGCGTTAATTTCGGTTCATGCCTGTCCGCGCCGAACAATGCTTGGACGTTTCCGTGTTATTTTGAAAGCTTAATGTCAAGAGTTAGCACCTGCTAACAAGCGCTGTGGCTGTCTGTGGATATATGTTATGTCTTCGTGTTTGATATGTAATCTTTGTGTCGCTTCATATAACTTGCTACTATTTCCATTTTTAAAGAAATCATTCGAAAGAATTTGAGGAATCAATATCGATACGTATACTTCGGTATCGATTGGGTGTTACAAGTATTACCACTTCGCCAGCTTGAAACACACCGATATTTACCAACCCACATACGCACACACAGACACGTCTGTCTACATACACTCACATACATACGTTAATAGGGGTATATATATATATATATATATATATATATATATATATATATATATATATATATATATATATATATATATATATATATATATATATATATATATATATATATATATATATATATATATATATATATATATATATATATATATATATATATATATATATATATATATATATATATATATATATATATATATATATATATATATATATATATATATATACCCCGTAGGAGTGGCTGTGTGGTAAGTAGCTTGCTTACCAACCACATGGTCCCGGGTTCAGTCCCACTGCGTGGCATCTTGGGCAAGTGTCTTCCACTATAGCCTCGGGCCGACCAAAACCTTGTGAGTGGATTTGGTAGACGGAAACTGAAAGAAGCCCGTCGTATATATGTATATATATATGTGTATGTATGTATGTGTTTGTGTGCTTGTGTTTGTCCCCCCAACATCGCTTGACAACCGATGCTGGTGTGTTTATGTCCCCGTAACTTTGCGGTTCGGCAAAAGAGACCGATAGAATAAGTACTAGGCTTCTAAAGAATAAGTCCTGGGGTCGATTTGCTCGACTAAAGGCGGTGCTCCAGCATGGCCGCAGTTAAAAGACTGAAACAAGTAAAAGAGTAAAAGAGTATATATATATATATGATTACATATA
>NC_142952.1:29674707-29682207 GCF_046866305.1 Octopus bimaculoides | reverse complement strand
TATTTTCTTTGTGCTTACATATAATTTACCTAATTTTTTTTTCGCATAACTTAATATAATTTAACTAAGGTAATGTAATTTGCTAATTTTGTTTCATTTCTGTGTTTATGAACACACACTACATGTGTAATAGTTTAAAGAACAGACGGGCCTACCACCGTACCCAACACGTCTGTCTGTCTATCTATCTATCTATCTATCTATCTATCCATATATATGTCCGTGTGTGCATATGTGCGTATATATATATATATATATATATATATATATATATATATATATATATTATATACATATGTATATATATATATATATATATATATATATATATAGATATATATATATATATATATATATATATATATGTATATATATATATATATACAAGCATATATCTGTCTATATATATATATATATATATATATATATATATATATTTATTTATTTATCGGTAGATATCTCTGTATGTATGTGTCTGCGAATATATCTGTTCATCAGTGTACAAACATATACACATATACACACACATATATCCCCATACATACCCCCCCACACACACATACATATATATAAGTGTGTTGGTGGGAGTGTTTAACATTCTTGACGAGATGATTTCGGCGGGCGCAGTTAAAAAACAAAACAAGGTATAATTACGTAGTCTGACGTTAATTGATTGAATATAAATGAAGTGGAAATGTCTTTCACGTTTAACACTTAGCTCTGCACCTCAAACTCAGGTATTTAGGAGGTCGAATTACTGTAAGGGAAAGAAAGAATTCGTTTCAATGGCGAGTAATTTCTTGTTGTTCTGCTAATATCGTACGAGCTCCGAATGACCGGCAGTGCCGCGAAAGGTATGAAGTTTAATACTTTCATGAAGAACAACGTATGTAACTGTTCTTTTAATTCTTTTTTACTCTTTTTACATGTTTCAGTCATTTGATTGCAGCCATGCTGGGGCATTACCTTGAACAGTTCCAAGGCTTCTTTTGTACGTGGCATGATTAAACAGTCACATATAGAACCTGAAACATAAAAATGTCAATTAATAAAAAAATATCAACCATTACAAGTTAAAATAAACATAAAACAATGTTTTACGGGGCATCTATTTACTTCAGTCATGTCTGTGTTTATCTACAAGACGGGTTTATTCACAAGGTTTTGATCGTCCCGAGACTATAGAAGAAGACACTTGCTCAAGTGGGACTGAACCCGGAACCATCTTGTAGGGATGCAAGCTTCTTACCACACAGCCATACCGTAACTTTTATTGTATTGGATGTGCCCTGTCTGTACGGATGCGTGTGTTTATGAGTCTAATGTATTGATGTGTGCTATTTAATTGTTTCTTATTCCGATAGAATAAGTCCGAATCGTAGATTGTCGTTGTTTGTCTTGTTTAGATAGGCATGATTAGAGAATGATCGTAGTTTAACTTATATAAGGTCCCCCCTAATTTTGGGGGCTTAAATTTGGACAAAAAGGTTTTATAAGGGATTATAATACTGTCCATGTATAAGAAACTCCCATATTTTTTAACCCAATTTTTGACAAAAAAAGATTTCCTTGTACCCATTAAAATACAGTACATTTACGAATTAGAGGATTACGATTATAGAATTACATTTACGATTATAGAATTACATTTACGATTATAGAATTACATTTACGATTATAGAATTACATTTACGATTATAGAATTACATTTACGATTATAGAATTACATTAAGATCCTGCTTTAGTTTCTGATAGGAAAAAAAATCCTATCAGACAAGAATTTTCGTCGCCATAAATACCGTGCAATTATTTTCCAGTCGTGATGGGTCAGCTACAGAATGTTATATCAGTTAACTTGTATAACCAAAGTAGTATGTTTCTCCCTCTATAAAAATTATCGCTGTTAGTACTGGTAAGAAAAAAAAACAGACATAGAAATCACTGTGTAGTAATATAACCTTCTGTTAATTGTTCGCTGGTGTTTGTCAGTTATTTCTTTGCGCAGCTCAAGAAACACATTTTCATTCAACAGCACAACAACAGCATCAGTAAACCAACACAACCTCCCCCAGCGACATTGTGAGTTTCTACTTCAGCAGCGTTTTTTATGCTTTAGTAGAAAGAACTATATGAGTGTTACGCTTTCCACTGAGTTATCTATGGTACGAAATTTATAAATTTTATAAATTATTTACATTATTTATATTTGACGGATATTTGTCCTCATCTTGTTTGTTGTTAACTCAACGTTTCGGCTGATATACCTTCTAAGCCTTCATTAGGTGTCTTGGGGAAATTTCGAACCTGGGTTTTCATTCCTAAGGTATTTTTCGATGCTATTATTAGTCTTTTCTTCTTTTACTTGTTTCAGTCATTTGACTGTGGCCATGCTGGAGCACCACCTTTAGCCAAGCAAATCGATCCCAGGACTTATTCTTTGTAAGCCTAGTACTTATTCTATCGGTGTCTTTTGCCGAACCGCTAAGTTACGGGGGCATAAACACAGCAGCATCGGTTGTAAAGAGATGTTGGGGGGGGGGACAAGCACAGACACACAAACATATACTCACACACACATAAATGTATACATATAGGGAGAATTCACAAAACAAATGTCGAAGACAGGTGGTGTAGACAACAAACAGATGTATTAGTTCAACGTTCGGGAAGTGAAGAAGTCTTTAACATTTCGATTCTACGCACTTCCACAGAAAGGAACACAGAAAGAAACAAGGACAGAAAATAAAGAATGTGTAGTGGCTAGCGATCTATCATGGAAAATACGACGGGCTTCTTTCAGTTTCCGCGTACCAAATCCACTCACAAGGCTTTCGTCGGCCCCTGGCTATAGTAGAAGGCACTTGCCCAAAGTGCCACGCAGTGGCACTGAACCCTGAACCATGTGGCTGGTAAGCAAGCTACTTACCACACAGTAGTCGATTAGATCTACCCCAGTACGCGACTAGTACTTAATTTATCGACTCCGAAAGGATGAAAGGGAAAATCGACCTCGACGGAATTTGAACTCAGAACGTAACGGCAGACGAAATACCGCTAAGCATTTCGTCCGACGTGCTAACGAGTCTGCCAGCTCACCGCCTTTTATCATTTACTTAACGTAATGAAACAACATTGAATGTTATACTTGCAACAAGCTTAAATATAGAACAAAACCGGAGACACAATCAAGATATTTATCAGAATGAAACATAATCAGGAAAATCTATAAACGAATGAATCAAAAATAGAAACAAGATCATTTACCAAACGTGGAATTTCCACGGGTGACTCCCTCTAGTTGAAATGATTTTACATAAGATACATCTTATCACAATCATTCTGCTAGTAATTAATTCAGCCAATCATTGATAGATCTATTTGCGTGTCGAAGTAAATTAGTTTCTCTTTTAGAATTAATCAATCAAATTATCTGTATTTGATGGCTTACGATGCCAAGATCGAATCCTGGCACATAAAGAGGGAAATAATCATATCTTGTAGAGAAAATTACCTATTTACATTCTGTGCACGAAAGCGCTTGGTCTAGTAAGTAGCGTGCTGTACTCGCGATCGCAAGATGGTGGGATCGATTACCTAACCTGACATTGCTTTGTGTTCTTGAGCAAAACACTTCATTTCACATTATTCCAGTTTACTATACTGTCATTGAATAAACCTGCGACAATGCAAATGAATAACACCTGTTTAGGGGAGGGGGATTTTGGGATTTAAGTTACGTATACGCCATAGAAGCCAGGTAAGCGTCCGTATAAGTTATAGGACTCCAGACAGTAATGTCCAGTGCGTACCTAATCTCCAAGGGGTGCCTAATATTTAGGAGGTACCTAATGTTCAAGGGTTGCCTAATACCCAGGGATTATCTAATGACCATGGTGTACCTAATGTCCAAGGCATACCTAATGTCCAGAGCATACCTAATGTCCAGGGCATACCTAATGTCCAGGGGGTACCTAATGTTCAGGGGTTACCTAATGCCCAGGGAGTACCTAAAGGACAAAAGATACTTACTAATTTTCTCTTGCGTTGAATAATCATTCAAGAGCTCAAGTCGAGAGTGTGTATAGTTACCATTGTATCGACCAGACTAACAGTTATTGTTATACATCGCTGGTCACAATGCTCTTCACATATAGAATCTTGGAAATATAGAATCTTGCAAACCAAATCCAGAAACGATATATATATATATATATAATATATTTTGATTACCTCGCTATCTGAAGAGATGCCGGTGCAGGTTTCCGCCCCACATCCGAAACTTGGAAATTTATTATGGCAACCGAATAGTAGTCACATATTATATTACAGATATATATGCATATATATATATATACGACAGGCTTCCACAAAATTTCCGTCAACTGAATTCACTCACAAAACAAAAAGAACTCCCACTGCGGAACGGACTGAACTTGTATTCACATAGTTGCGAAGCGATCTTTTCGACTAAACTAAAATTCCAGATTTTCTTTTTTCTTTCTCCAATACTCAGCTCCCTTGAAATTTAATAACAAACGTCTGATTGTCCTCTGTAATACAATTGTCATACAACTCTCTTTAAATGAAAAGAAAAACACAAAATAAAAAAAACCTTTGACTATATAATATAATAAAACTGCTATAGAGCTCTCTTAAACAAGAAAGCAAACTTTTGTCTGTATTGTATGAAATGTCTGCATTGAATTTCACCAAAAGTACTCCGTTCTACATTTGACTTGCTCCCGTATAAAAAAAAAAAATTAATATATATATATTTTTTACTTCATTCTGCCATGTGCAATACAATATGTCTGTCCGTTATGTTTGTACAATATTTACTCTTAAACATTCGTATTGAAGTTTGTTTATACGTTGTCCGTTTCAACTATTTATTTTATTGAATTAAATTATTTCGTTGCAAACATTCGCCATTTTGTTTCTGTATTAATGTGTCGTTCTACAGTTTTTTTTGCTCAAATTTTTTTCTGACAGCATTCATGAAGGTTGCGATGCGACACGCGAGATTCCTTTACAGATAGGTTTATGCCGTCTGTCGTTATTCAGTTCCCGTCTCGAATCTGATGTAAATTTCTCTATACCTTCCCGCATCGTTGGTTATTTCCTTTACTCTTTTACTATTTTACACGCTTCAGTCATTTGACTGCGGCCATGCTGGAGTACCGCCTTAATGGGATTTTAGTCGAAGAAATCGCCCCCAGGACTTATTCTTTGCAAGCCTGGTACTTATTCTGTGGAGTCTCTTTTGCTGAACTGCTAAGTCACGGAGACATAAACACACCAGCATCGGTTGTCAAGCAATGGTGGGGGGACAAACACAGACACAAAAACACACGTACATAAATATATATATATATATATATATATATATATATATATATATAAAATATATAGTTTTAGGGAAAATAACCAAGTTTCAAGAACTCATCGATGAAAACATATATATATATATATATATATATATATTTTTATTTAAAAGCAGCAGAAATATAACAAAAAAAACGTTACTCTGAGTTTCACGTTCCCGGGAACGTGAAACTCAGAGTAACGGTTTTTTTGTTATATTTCTGCTGCTTTTAAATACAGCATATTACTCTACCTCTGGTATTTGAGTACTCTTTTTTCCACCTTGTTGTACATTTCATGTGCTTACTCCGATATATATATATATATAATGATAATAATAATAGGGACAAAATCCAAAATTACAGGTAAAAACTCAATTAAAATCAATTTATAAAAAATCAAAATTATATATGACGGGCTTCTCTCAGTTTCCGTCTACCAAATCCACTCACAAGGTTCTGGTCGGCCCGTGGCTCTATTAGAAGAGACTTACCGAAGGCGCCGCACAGTGGGACTGAATCCAGAAGCATGCGGTTAGCAAGCAGGCTTCTTACCACACAACTACACCTGCGCTTATTTGAATTTTCTTCACACTTAAATATATTAGGCACCTGCACGCATTCACGACACGTGCGTAGCTTAGTGGATAGGGGACCCGGTTTACGATCGTAAGGTCGTGAGTTCGGTTCTTGGTGTCGTGTTGTGTCTTTCAGATAGACGTATTTTTTCAAACCTTGTCACATTTTGTGTCACGCTGAATCTCCCTGAGAACTACGATAAGGCTACGTTTTGATAGTGAAAAGTATATATTTTTTTTATTGAACTAATTATTATAATAGCGTCCATCGCTTGACGCATAAATGCAATTATTTATCGTCTGCTCACTTAAAAAAATTGATATTATTTATCGTCTGCTCACTTAAAAAAAATTGATATTTGTTTATAAGGGTTAATTTAGCCTAAACTCTGGATTCAGAAGAAACACGGTTCGAAGCTGCCCGAAGGATGCGCAGATATAGAACACGGATCAGAGAGGAACAGCGAGAAGATATAATAAAAAGAGGCAAAAACAGCCCCAACGGAGAAGTGAGAAAATGAATGTAGACAAACGTGAAGAATATGTAAAGAAAGCTAAACAATGAACGCTACAAAAATGCAAATTATCATTTCTTTCTTAAATAAATCCCTTTAATTTTTTCCATTCCATGGAATTTCCACGGGTCCCACTTGTAATAATAATAATAATAATAATAATAATAATAATAATAATAATAATAATGATAATAATAATAATATTTACTGTAGGCACAGGGTCCGAAATTTTGGGGGAGGGGGGGAAGTCGGTTAGATCGACTCCAGTACGCAAATGGTTACTTAATTTATCGACCCCGAAAGGATGACTGGCAAAGTCGACCTCGGCGCAAAGACGGAACGAAACGCAACTAAGCATTTTACCTGGCGTGCTAACGATTGTGTCAGCTCACCGCCTGAATAATAATAATAATAATAATAATAATAATAATAATAATAATAATAATAATAATAATAATAACAATATAGGTACTTCCTGAATTACTTCATTCATATTCTCCAGTATGTGTTACGTTTTGTTTGTAGACGAGGTTATGAAACTGTAGAAGATTTTGTTTCTTCATTTAACTGGTTAATATCGATTATTCCTTTAGAATAAGTAGAATATTAATTTGTCTTTTAGAGGAACGATGCAGCCTGCTTGCCAAATTGAGAAACACGCATAGAATACTTAATGAAACTCTGTTTAAAAACAAACAAAATTACAAAAATGAAAAAGAAAAATAAGAAAAGAAAAGAAGAAAAAAAAAGAAAAGAAATGGAGCCTATTTCCTCATTGATTCATAAATTAAAACTGTGACGTACTGATGTGTGTTTGTATTTGGTCCACAGATATTCCAATACACGTTTGATAAAGCAAACTTGACAGGTCTCTCTTCAGTAATCATGATGGACATAACGATACTAAAACACACACAAGGTGGTGGTGGTGGAGGTGGTGGTGGCGGTGGCGGTGGTGGTGGTGATGATGATGATGATGATGATGATGATGATGATGATAGTGATGAAGAATAAGAGGAAAATGAAGAAGAAGACGATGACGAC
>NC_142952.1:29659707-29664707 GCF_046866305.1 Octopus bimaculoides | reverse complement strand
AATTTGTGTGTGTGTGTGCGTATGTATATATGTGTGCGTATGTGTGTTTCGTTGTGTTTGTCCCCCTTCACTGCTTAACTACCACTGTTGGTGTGGCGTGATGTGGTTTCGTCGCTGTAACGTAGAGGTTCCGCAAAAGATACTAACAGAATAAATATTAGGCTTTATAGAAAGTAAGAACTGGCGTATCGAGTCGTTCGTCTAAAATTCTTCAAGATGGTGCCCCAGAATGGCCGCAGTCAGATGACTGAAACAAGTAAATGATGTAAAAATAAGAGACACCAGATAAAATAGTTTACAACAATACTACGGCACCGTATGATACAGCAAATTATAATAAACGCGATATCAAGGTTTTAATATTTAACACAAGAAAAACTACCAGAAAACTAAAAGAAAAAGTACCAGAAAACTACAAGAAAAACTACCAGAAAACGACAAGAAAAACTACCAGAAAACGACAAGAAAAACTACCAGAAAACGACAAGAAAAACTACCAGAAAACGACAAGAAAAACTACCAGAAAACGACAAGAAAAACTACCAGAAAACTACAAGAAAAACTACCAAAAAACGACAAGAAAAACTACCAGAAAACTAAAAGAAAAAGTACCAGAAAACTAAAAGAAAAACTACCAGAAAACGACAAGAAAAACTACCAGAAAACGACAAGAAAAAACTACCCGAAAACGACAAGAAAAACTACCAGAAAACGACAAGAAAAACTACCAGAAAACGACAAGAAAAACTACCAGAAAACGACAAGAAAAACTACCAGAAAATGACAAGAAAAACTACCAGAAAACGACAAGAAAAACTACCAGAAAGCGACAAGAAAAACTACGAGAAAATTGAGTAAAGACTTGGCCACATCGGTCGGTAGAAGTTTATTCTGCTTTTCATTGGAACATTGTTCGAGAGATTAAGAGGAATTTGGTTTGAGATACGGATAGCAGCATTTGCAACAAATATTGTCGTCTTTTATTCAGCAAAAATTCTTCAGAAACGTTGTCGGGATTTGCGGAAATTTGTGTTGGTTAATAAAGACTGAAATGCGATATGCTTCCGTAGACATAGATCGATACGGAACTTTGTAATAGTAATAATACTGCTATTGCTGCTGATGTGGTTTGCAGTAAAATCCTATCAGGTACATGTGACAGGAAACTGCACAAAACCATCACCCTCTTGCCCGTACGTCGCATCATTATCACGCTGTGAAAGCGCGGGGTTAAGTGGTTATGGTATTCGGCTCATGATCGTTAGGCCGTGAGTTCGATTCCCGGTGATGCGTTGTGTCCTTGAGCAAGACACTTGATTTCACGTTGCTCCGGTCTACTCAGCTGGCAGAAATGAGCTGTACATGTAATTCAAAGATCCAACCTTGTTACATTCTGTGTCTCTCTGAATCTCTCTGAGAACTACGTTAACGATATGTGTGTCTGTGGGATGCTCAGCCACTTGCACGTTAATCCGTTAATCTCACGCGCAGGTTGTTCCCTGGATCAAATCAACTGGAATGTTTGTCGCCGTAACCGACGGAGTACTGATTCTTTAGAACCTGTTCTGGGACTACGTCTTCAGGCAACGAAAATGAGTCTTTTCTGATACATTGCCAAATTACTTTCTCGGAATGGATTTTGTCTATGTGCAAGAATTTTCATATTAGACACAAGATTTACACAACGATGTCTTGTAGCTGTTATTGTTGCTGTTGTTGTAATTATTGTTGTTGTTGTTGTTGTTGTTGTTGTTTCGCGGGTTGTCAAGTCACTTTCATTCGCCAAAAAATCCGTAAAAAGCGTTAATATTTTTTTTTGTTTCAAAATATGTTGTCGTTTGTTTTATATATTTTATGTGCTTTGTTTTGCTATTTCTTTATTCTTTCTTGTCTCTGCGGTTTTCTTTTTTATTTCTTTCATGGCGAGAGTGCTTCTCGCATTGTAAATTTGCGATGAATGTCAGGTCACAAACATGTAGGAATAAAAGAAAATACGGAGAAAACAAAAAAACTAACCAAAAATCTGCTCACTTGTCAATGAAACAAATCAAACGAATAAACAGGAGAAAAAATCTCATCTAATTTTGATAAAATTCCACAAAATGTAATCCGCAAACGCGAGTGATGTGTAACGTGAGTTCTCTTGGTAAAATCCAATAATAATAATAATAATAATAATAATAATAATAATAATAATAATAATAATAATTATAATATTAATAATAATAATAATAATATTGATCTTATATTTTGACACAAGGCCAGCAATTTCCGGGGAGCGGGTGAGTCGATTACATCGATCCCTGTGCTCGACCCTTGTGCTCGACCCCTGGTACTTGTTTTATAGACCGCAACGTCAAAGTCGATCTCGACGGCATGTGAACAGAGCGCAAGCGTTTAGCCCTGTGTATTGACAATTCTAACAGTTTGTCGCCTTACATAATAATAATAATGATAATGATAATAATAATGATGATGATGATGATGATGATGATGATGATGATGATGATGATGATGATGATGATGATGATGATGATGGTGATGATGATGATGATGATGATGATGACGATGGTGGTGATGATGATGATGATGATGGTGATGATGATAATCCTTTCTACTATAAGCACAAGGCCTGAAACTTGGGGGGAAGGGGATAGTCTATTACATCGACCCCAGTACTCAACTGGTACTTAATTTATATCGACCCCGAAAGGATGGAAGGCAAAGTCGACCTCGGCGAAATAATAATAATAATAATAATAATAATAATAATAATAATAATAATAATAATCCTTTCTTTATTGGCTACAAGGGCCAAACAAAGAAAAATATGGGAACAAAACAAGGGACATGTGGGGTTTAAAACAGAAAACGCGTGTAAACAAAAAAAAAACAAAAACAGTTAACAAAAAATTAAACAACACAATTCCTCAATAGGGGAGAGCTCCAAGCAGGGCCAACCAAGGCACCCCACACGTTCTGGTCACTCTGACTGAAAAGGGCATGCCAGGTAGGTACCTCTCTTCCCCACAACTGCTCCGGCTTACAGATGAATATTCAGAGTAGGCCCATTCACACGAGCCATTTTCGCGACATTCATCCACCTTTCAACAAAATTGCTGGTGGTGGTGGGGGGGAGCGCAGTACTTCCTCTGTACCCTCACTTTCCTCTTCAAGTGGAACTTAAACAGTCGATGAGGGCTCGGCCGAAGACGAAAAGGTGTCTGTCTTCAGTCCTTTCAGCCTTGTCCTCCACACTATCTCTTCCGCCATATGCGGTTTGAAAGAGATTTGACTGTTATTTCTGGTGATGCAGATAATGTAACCACAACACTGCGTTGGTTCCAGTTGGAGAATGTTGAGCTTCCAACATAATTGTTGATATCAAATATTATACACCGTTTAATTTGAACGATTTTCGATTTGGAGACAGCGTGAGAAATAAATAAATAGACGCAGGCACTTATAAACTCAAGCATTGTAATGCAAATGATGAAGAGATGTACACAATTATAACGGCTTAAACAAGTAAAGCAATCAAGTATTGTGCAAAACAAATTAGATTATAATGAGTAAAAGTAATCAAAATAAAGTTTTAAAAGGAATTTATAATTATATTTGTATTATAAAAGATGCCGGTTAAGAATGTTTTTGAATCTCAATAATTATTGACATGTTTTCATACGGGAACATTATGCGGGGAAGAAATGGTAGAAGCAAAGAGAGGAAGGCTTGAATGTATGCTTTGTAAGTTCGCATCAAAAACCGTTCGGTCGTCTGCTAGAAGATGGTAGGAGTTCACTCCCCTGCTTGAAATATATACAGGGCGCACGTTGCACCGGTAACCAGCTGTCGGACGATCTGCCTACGGGTGATAAACATTAAAAATATGTTAACTGTATTTAAAAAGACATCGTGGTAACAGCTGAAAAGCTGTTTACAAATGGAATGGACATTTTATGATATTCATAAGTGTTAGGTTGACAAGGTAGGATTGTTATATTGTGCTGCGTAGTTCAATCTATATACTCTTTTACTTGTTTCAGTCATTTGACTGTGGCCATGCTGGAGCACCACCTTTAGTCGAGCAAATCAACCCCAGGACTTATTCTTTGTAAGCCTAGTACTTAGTCTATCGGTCTCTTTTGCCGAACAGCTAAGTTATGGAGACGTAAACACACCAGCATCAGTTGTCAAGCGATGTTGGGGCGACAAACACAGACACACAAACATATACACACACATGCATATATATATATATATATATATATATATATATATATATATATATATATATATATATATATACTTATATATATATATATATATATACATATATACGACGGGCTTCTTTCAGTTTCCATCTACCAGATCCACTCACAAGGCTTTGGTCGGTCCGAGGCCATAGTAGAAGACACTTGCTTAAGGTGCCAGATAGTGCGACTGAACCCGGAACCATGTGGTTGGTAAGCAAGCTACTTACCGCACAGCCACTCCTACGCCTATATCTTAATGTAGTAATAATACTTCAGAGATATACATGCGAATCCTCAACTTCAAGACCGGGTCACAGCTTAAACTTACATATATGTATGTGTGTATCTATGCATGTATGTATGTATACGCTTCCAAACTGTAGGAAAAAGAAAAATCAAATGACAGAGATAGTTGAACAATCAACAAACAAAGTTGTAAAAGTTTGACTCTCAGGAAAAATGGGAGAAGTCTTTGACGTTTGGAGCCTATCTTCTTCTGCAGAAATGAATGAGAAAAGAAAATAAATGGAAAGGAAAACCATGAGAGAACTAAAACGTTATTGTATTAAGTGTTGTACCTGCTTGCATGTATGTATGTATGTATGTATGTACATTTAGCCTTTTGTTCCTTCAGGGGCAAAATCGAGTTGCTGTGGGTTATTATATTATCCAAGGTGAAATTTTTTCTGTATCTTATGAACATTATAAAGTAAAGACACGAGATTTCTACACGTAAATTTCTTT
>NC_142952.1:29639707-29657207 GCF_046866305.1 Octopus bimaculoides | reverse complement strand
AAAGCTATTATTAGTGATGTCACTGAAATCCTTAGTTCTGGGTAATAAATTCAAGGTAAATAACCTGTGTGAGACAACGGTATTAATTTAGTGGCTTGTCTACTTTGGAGAGAAAGAAATAGAGAGAGACAGAGAAAGGGGGAAGAGAGGGATACGGGGGGGGGGGGTGATAGGAGAAATTGTCACGACTGTTGAACAATCCGTCGTAAAAATAAATCGCTATTCATTATGTTAGAATCTCGTTTTACTGGTGGAATAAATTTTGATCAGAAATGAAAAATAGTCGATAGCATATGAATATGTAAATATTAGGCAAGACAGATGAAAATAGAGAGAAAGAGAGAGTGAGAGGAGAGCGCAGAAGAGAGAGAGAGAGAGAGAGAGAGAGCGCAAAAGAGAGAGAGCGCAAAAGAGAGAGAGAGCGCAAAAGAGAAAGAGAGAGGGAGAGCGCAGAAGAGAGAGAGAGAGAGAGAGAGAGAGAGAGAGAGAGAGAGAGAGAGAGAAATCAAGGAATAGAAGGAGACCAAGAGAGAATTTTGCAACGATAATAATGATGATGATGATGATAGTAGTAGTAGTAGTAGTAGTAGTAGTAGTAGTAGTAGTAGTAGTAGTAGTAGTAGTAGTAGTAGTGATAATAATGAAGATGTGAGGGATATAATGTGCCAGTGTAAGGGCAGTGTGTCAGCCACTTGACTTGGAACACAACTGCGAGAATCGATGGAATCGATACGGTTACATATTATGACTGTGTAATTGCAACAGTGTCTTTGAACGGAATGGCGTTAAATTTGCCGATCTCTGACTGCAAAAAATATTTTATTGAATGTTATCAGATGTTGATCACAGATACCTAACAGAAAGAAAAAAAACAACAACCAAATTCATCGATTTTTCAGTTGGTGGTTCAGTTTTTTTAAAAAAAAACAACAACAATAATAAAAATAATAATAACAACAACGACAGCAGCGACACCAACAGCAACACAAACAACGGTACTGTAATGAAATATGTATGTCCTTTTTCTCACCAACGCAGACGACAGTAAAATAAGAAAATTACGAAGAAAAAAATACACAGATAAAAAGCAATACATAAAACACACTTAAAACAAACCACCGTCCTCCACACATGAATATTAATAGAGCTTCAACAGCTGCATACCTTATATTCGCAATGCTATCGTTCCCTCTCTCTCGTTCTTTGTCTTTCATATACACTCCTGCATTGCTTTCTCTCTCTCTTCTGAAACACATAGTGGATATAAATACACAGTTTTGTTTAAGCTGTAGTACAAAAACATAAAAACAAGTCAATATATAATTTTGTTTTAAGAACGTGCCCTCTTATGCATGTTAATGATATATTGGAGATAAATAAGCATTCCGTATATGCATCTTGAACTGTACATGTCAGCGTTACAAAAAGGCAATGAGATGACACCTGGTAGTGTAAGCAGTGTAGGTTGTCGGTGGAGATGGAGGCGAAGAATCTTTGAACTTCCCAAGGAATAATTCAGCCATCTACCGGCGATGTAGTATTATGATGCTTAATATGACTTTTATCTACTATGTGCTACAGGAGTCTGATACATTCTTCAGTGTCTATAGTTTAACAAGGCGGTGAGTTGGAAGAAACGTTAGCACGCCGGGCGAAATGCTTAGCGGTATTTCGTCTGTCTTTATGTTCTGAGTTCAAATTCCGCCGAGGTCGACTCTGCCTTTCATCTTTTCGGGGTCAATAAATTAAGTACCAGTTGCGTACTGGGGTCGATCTAATCGACTGGTCCCCTCCCCCAAAATTTCTGGACTTGTGCCTAGAGTAGAATCGAATGTCTATAGTTTAACTAATACTGTCCAAGATATGCTGATGACGTCTTTTTTAAATATATAGTTTTGTTTAAATTGTAGTACAAATGCATAAAAATAATTCAACATATAATTTTATGTAGGCAGTATGTATCCTCTTGGACATGCTAATGATGTATTGGAAATAAACAAGGGCTGAATATACACATCTTGAACTGCTATTTTGTTCGGTAGGTATTTCGATCGAATGAACACGTCAGCGAATTTCAAAGCAATCAGATGGCAACTGTTAGTGTGAGCAGTATTGATCATCGTTGTAGATCGAGGGAGAAAATCCCTTTCGAAATTTTCAAGGATTAAATGGACTTTGTGCCGGCAAGTTGACATGACTTTAAATATATTTCTTAGATCATAGCAGTATATCGTGTGGGCGATAATATAACGTTTCTCTGTTATGCAGATGCTACAGGAATCGGATATATACCAAAACGCCTATGGTTTTTCTAATTCTGAACACAAAATTCTGATATCTTTTGTCTTTCGACATCTAAATATGTTTGCTGTTAGCGTTGAAGCGGGTAGCTGCCGTGCTGGAACAGTTAACTATGGAAAGAGTTGCTTTGTGAGCCCGATGCGGTTTATTGATATCTGTTGACATCCGTCTGGAATACAATGATTTTCAGTGGACATTTGCCTTTGAGAAGACAAAGATTTATGTATCGAGTATTGCATGTTACATTGCTTCATTCTACGTTGGGATGTAATTCTGCGAGCTGATAAAATCGTTAGCACACAGGGCAAAATGCTGAGGGGCGTTTCATCCGCTTTAATGTTTTGAGTTCAAATTCCACCGAAGATTACTTTATCTATTACCCTTTCGTGGAGGAGGTCTATAAAATAAGTACCGGTTGGGCACCGGGCCTAATATAAAGTACTTTCCCGCCCATCAACTCAGTACTATATATTACCGAAAGATTTATAGAATTTAAGTTGGTTTCCAGTTTGGTAGAAAAATGCTTTGCACCACTGCGTTTTATACAAATTCCATGATTCTACCTTGTATTAAATATTGCTGTCATCTTTGGCTTGGTGTCTCCTCCAAGTGTTTTGACATACTTTATAGAATTCAGAAATTCGTTGTTAACATTTTGGGTCCTTTTCTTTCTACGAGGTTGGTCTTATCAACTCATCGCCGAAATTTATCTTCATTCCATCTTTTTTTATAACTATTTTAATGATTATTGTTCTGATGAACTTTCTGGTCTAGTACTCTCTGTCAAAACATTGATACTTACCAATCACTTCTCTCTCGAACTCTTGCTCTCTGGAGATCATTACTATCGTCTTTTCGAATTCAGAATCGACTTGTAAATGTGCTGGGTCCTATTCTTTCTACTGGAGTCTTTGGCTCATTGTTAAAATTTATTTTCATTGAAACTTTTCTGTAAATATTTTCTGTAGTCATTGCTCTGATATAATTTCTTATCTACCACTGCTACTACTCTCTCTCTCTCTCTCTCTCTCTCTCTCTCTCTCTATATATATATATATATATATATATATATATATATATATATATATATATATGTATGTATGTATGTATATATATATATATCTTTAAACGTGTCACTCGCTTCTCTTTCTAGGTATTTTTCTATTGAACTTTCTGCTAGTAATAAGTCCATTCATTCTAGTCATTCTAATAGCTTCCTTCCCCTCTGGATCTGCCGCTTCTGGAACTCGCTGCCGTCGTTCTATTTCCCTTTGCTTTATGATATTCAGTTCATTAAACATTCTGTCAATCGTCATCTTTTGAAGTCGTAGGCATACTTTATTTTTTTCTTATGTTACAATAGACTCAAGCCTTAACTGGAACAAAAAGCACTATATATATATGTGTGTGTGTGTGTGTGTGTGTGTGTGTGTGTGTGTGTGTGTATGAATGTATTTTCATTTTCATTTTATCTAGTTTCAGCTCATGAGCTGTGGCCGTATATATATATATAATTATATATATGATTAATAAATTCAAAAAAGGATAAAAATCTTTTACAAGAATTTTATCAGGAAGCCAGTGTGTAAAACAATTTCTATTCCCAAGAATATAATTATTCGTTTATATTTATATAAGGGCATTACTACAGAATAATGCCACACACTAGACTTCCCAAATAAACACATTTTAGTACCGAATGCGAGGAAAGCAATCCTCAAAAGAAACCAACTTTCTTTTAAATAACTCAACTATGTATCGACCGATTTCGCGATTACTAGAATGAATCTAGATTTCGCTCATCAGCATAGTATTGTTAAAAAAAAAATATATAAATAAACAGAATTCTCACCTCACCAAAAACGAACACTCTACGTATCCGACAAGGCAAAGGGAATGAAGTTTATCTGTATATATCTTCATGATACATCCACAAAGTCTCTATCTTATTAAATTGAAGCTGAGAGATTACCGTGCGACTCGAGTTTCACTCTGCTACACGTCCTTGTAGCAAGAGAATTGAAGCCAAAAATAACGTTTTTTTGTGTTCAATAGATGCTTTTAGTTATTTACATAAAAAACAAATCAAAGAATAATGTTTTTCCATTATAGCATTTTATTGCTATTTTTGCTTGTTCATAACACTTCTCAGAATCGAAGCACGAATATACAAATCTACAAAATAAAAAAAACACATACAAGAGATACACGAAGTCTTAGACAACGTTGTAGTTCATAGAACATTAACACAATATAAACATATATATATATATATATATATATATATATATATATATATATATATATATATATATATATATATATATATTTATATATATATACATACATATATATATATATATATATATATATATATATATATATATATATATATATATATATATATATATTGTATATATATATATATATATATTTATATATATATACATACATACATATATATATATATATATATATATATATATATATATATATATATATATATATATATATATATATATATATATATATATATATATTGTATATATATATATATATATATATATATATATATATATATATATATATATATATATATATATCATAGAAAGACAGAATGGACGAATCAGAACAAGAGGATGGAAGAACAATGGGATGGAAGAGTCGCTGAAAACGTCGCAGAAGTGTGACGAAATATTTCCAGACAATCGATACAAAATAAAATATGAACAATAGTGAACGAGTGGAGAACGAGTATATACGGCGCGCGTGTTCGTTTGGCAAGAAAAAGAAATGAAGGAAAATAAACATCCCGAAATATAGCAATATCTGTTTCAACATATGATTTCACACCAGGAATTTTGCAAAAGGAATCCATAAACGTGTATATATAAAGGATGGGGGGGGGGGGGCAAAAATAGGTTTACAGTTATCACGTAGGCACCTTAAGTTTCTTTTAAAACATTTTATTACATTGAAATTTCTATCTTACAAACTGAAAAGGGAGCTTGACAAAATTAACATAGAATAAGGGTTTGATATCCTTTTATAATTAAGATCTAAACTGCTAATATATAATGTGAAAAAGATAGTTGAATAACTGTAAACCTACTTTTGGGACACTATGTGTGCGTGTATATATATATATATAGAAAGACATATGTATATATATATATATATATATATATATATATATATATATATATATATATATATATATGTATGTGTGTGTGTGTGTGTGTGTGTGTGTGTATACACAGACATAGAGTGTAAGAGAGAGAAACTATTTTCTACTGCGCTGTGAGATCGAACCCCCAAGCCCGCTATCTTCACCACGCAACAGCCGAACACCAGCTCCCACTAGCTAGTGTATCATTCGAGGAACAACAGGCTAATAATTCCGTATTTCTAGCTTCTCCAAAATAATACGTAAATTCCAATACAAACACATTTCGCTTTGCAATTCCTGTTAAGTAAATGCAATTTGCTAGTCTTTATAAGTTCAGCAAAAAGTACATTTATTATGAGGAACAAACCCCTTATTTATTCATTTATTCACTTTATGTATTTATTTATTTATTTATTGTACTCTAAACTGGAAAAAAAATAATAAACAAACATAAATATGCAAAAATAAGGAAAAGAAAAACCGGAAGGAAAGAAGGACAACGTTTATACGCTAACAACGTTGGAGACACTTAGCGACTGCAATTATACGCGCTAACAATTTTTATGATATGCAGGGAAATAATGGCGTACGGTTTGGAAGACTTGCTTTCTTTCTTCTTTTTCTTCCAAATGCATTTTGTTGTTTACAAATCAATAGTAAATACTGTTTCGTAGACAATATTAACTTATAAACACATACATATAAATACACACACATATGTAAGAATTTATATATATGTATATATATATATATATATATATATATATATATATATATATATATATAACTATATATGTTTGTATGAATATGTGTGTATATATATGTGGATATGTATGTGTGTGTATTGCGGCTAGGTGCTCACATTAATTTATATATATATGTGTGTGTGTGTGTGTGTGTGTGTGTGTGTGTGTGTGTGTGTGTGTGTGTGTGTAACACATTTAATAAGGAGGGATTATCATGAGGGATTATACATTATTAAGAATGTATATATATGATTATATATTTGTATGAGTATGTGTGTGTATATATATGTATATATGTATGTATGTATGTATGTATGTGTATTGTGGCTAGGTGCTCACATTAATTTATATATATATATGTGTGTATGTGTGTGTGTGTGTGTGTGTGTAACACAGTTAATAGGGAGGGATTATCAATCCTAGCAAAATACTTCATATGCTATCTACTGGTAGACTAGGCTAACAATGGGGTCGCATCTCTCTCAGAACTTTCGTCAATATCGACATTTTTTCGGCCATCTTGGAAACATCTGAACCACTGGTACACTTGTCTGTGGCTCATACACTCCTCTCCATACACTTTCTGAAAATCTGTGTAGGCCTCTGAGCAGGTATCACCACGACAACATTCTCTATCATGTTCAATGCGACGATCACACGCTACACACCTTCCTTTCAATCACTGCTGTAACCAGCAGATGTGAGCTAAGACATTAAAGCTTAGTACGCATGCGCAGCATAGTTCAAGGTCAATCTTTGCCAAGCGGCTTTATTCTGCATGCTTTAGATTCATTACTAAAGCAAAAGTCCGGATACTTATTGATCAGGCCTCGTACACTGTAAGGGGAAGAGAGAAATACAGATATATATATATATATATATATATATATATATATATATATATATATATATATTGCCATAAGCCTCCAGCATAAAATCTGAAGACGCCTTCAAGTGAACATGATTAATATAACTGACTCCAGACCCATCTTCAATAAAAGTTTCTATGGTCTCCATATTGTTATTGATTAGCAACACTCAGTGTTATATGTATATATGTTTTTGTATTTATATATATATATATTTATGTTCACATATATGTGTGTCCATATATACATATATATTAATGTCCATACATATCTCCATATATATATCTCCACACACACACATATTCATAAATACATTATATATGTATATATATATATATATAAAGTGTAGTATATTGCCACTTAAGTGTGGCTGACCCCTAGGGGTGGATGTTACTGTTGCTTTTAGCCCCAGGAGGACAGTAACATCCACCCCTAGGGGTCAGCCACACTTAAGTGGCAATATACTACACTTTATCGTGCAGTTACTGTTAATACTTCATTTAGAGAATTAACATTGCTTATATATATATATATATATATATATATATATATATATATATATATATATATATATATACATATATATATATATATATACACTTTATCCGTGTGATAACCAGACTACCATTGGTTTCAGTTGATAGCACACATTCGCACAGTTAAATATTAACGTACTCCTCTCGCTCTCTCTCTCTCTCTCAGACACATACATGTATATGTATATATGTCATTGTTCAGTTTTATTTCAAGTTTTCTTACCAATAGAGAAAGAACCGGTTTCTAACCTATATTCAAGACTCCTTCATTGGCAACAGAGTATTTTTGTCTGTATGTATGTAGGTATATGTGCAGGAGAAACGTAAAGGAGGTCTTTAGCTGAAGAATGCAGTGCACAGCCGGTCCGAGAAACGAAACTACGATCTTGTCATCGAGATTGCGGTATTGTAAGCACTTGCCCATATATATACATACATACATACATACATACACGCACACACACGCACACATACAAATATATATATATATATACACACATACATACATACATACATACATACATACATACATGCATAGATGTGTATGTATGTGTGTGTGTGTGTGTGTGAATGGATATATTTAAAGACGTGTATTTAAATGTGTTTTTGTGTATGCAAATATATATATATATATATAGATAGATACATATATGCATTTATATACTTATGTATATACACACACAGACACACACACATACACACGCATATATATATATATATATGTGTATATATATATATATATATATATATATATATATATATATATATATATATATATATATATATATATATGCATATATATATATATATATATATATATATATATATATATATATATATACCTACATATACATAGTAGATAACTTGCTCCGAGATATCCTGCATTGGTGTGTTGTGATTGTCGTGTCAGATATTTCTGCGACAAGAGATTAACATGAACTGGAGATGATAAGATTGTCAAGAATCTCTCGATCATCTCGGAACCCCCCATTCCCATCCTTACTACCACCAGTTACTCAACGGCCTCAGCTGCTGCTACTACTACTACTACTACTAGTACTCCTGTTGCTGCTGCTGCTACTACTACTACTACTACTACTACACTTCCTCCGACTACCACTATTACAATCTCTTCTACAGCTACACCACCACCACCACCACCACCACCACTACTACTACTACTACTATTACTACTACAATTACTAGTACCACAACTAAGTCCACCACTGACGCCACCACCGCCACCACCACTACCACTGTTACCATTGCTACTGCGAGTACTATGACTGTCCCTACTACTACTACTACTACTACTACTACTACTACTACAATTGCTACTACTGCCATCACCACCACCACTACACCGACTACCACTATTACAATTGCTTTTGCAACTACTACCACCACCACCCACTACTACTACTACTACTACTACTACTACTACTACTACCACCACCATGGCTACTACCATGACAACCACCATCCCACCTGTACCCCACCACCACCATCACCACTACCACTACCACCTTCAACAACAGTTCCATTGTTTAACTATACCTCTTACTGACTGCACCACTAATGCTTCCACTTCAAGGAACTCGTATTATCTTCGTTTCGGTGTGAAAAAATTCCTCACTTAGCGAAACCTCACAGCCAATATTTTGGTAGAAGATAACTCGAAAAATTCCTTGTTCTCTCTCTAGGAAAAACCATGGCAAAATTCCATTTTTATTCGGGGATTGGGGGATCGATAGGAATGAAATGAATGATTAGTATCATATCTGCCTTGATTGAAATGGCCTCTATTATGGCACCGTTCCAAATAATCTTGATGTCTGACAGTTTAGAAATAATTACATTTCTACACTCTGGACAACGCCATTATTTTTCATACTGAAATAACTTTAAAATCTCAAGAGGAACGTTATTTTGGTTCTGGGTTTGCGTGTGCGTTGTGTGTTTCGGATACCTTATTCTATTTTGTTATTGCTCGCTGCATTCATTGCACTGCGGCCATGCTGGAGTACCGCCATGAGTAGTTTTAGTCGAGCAGTTACTTTTCTTTCAATTTTTTTTTTCTTATGTTCGAAATGTAGTACTGATTGTATAGATTCTCTGTTGCCGTACCACTAATTATTACCGAACGTTAGCAGCGTAATCGTTAATTCTGTTTGTACTTTTTACAAATGTTAAGTGGATTTTAAGAGACGTTTGGCTGCTCTTTTTGGCAAATCAAGCAGTACCGTAAGGGCCTTCCGCTTTGTTTTGCACCAAGCATTTTATTCTTTTATTCTTTTATTTGTTTCAGTCATTTGACTGCGGCTATGCTGGAGCACCACCTTTAGTCGAGCAAATCGACCCCAGGACTTATTCTTTGTAAGCCTAGTACTTATTCTGTCGGCCTATTTTGCCGAAATGCTAGATTACGAGGACACAAACACACCGACATCGGTTGCCAAATGCACTCACAATGCTTTGGTCGGCCCGAGGCTATAGCAGAAGAACTCGCCCAAGGTGCCACGCAGTGTGACTGAACCCGGAACCATGTGGTTAGTAAACAAGCTACTTACCACAAATCTACTCCTACACCTACTGTTCTTTTGTTTGTTTGTTTTGTTCTTTCTGCTGTTACTGCTTTTGTGCTGTTACTAGTTGTTGCTATCTCTTCCCAAGTAGGGAATGGTGAGCAAACCTGTGATCAAAAGCGTTCCATCCTTGACCATTTCGTTTCAATTTTAGACATAGATTAAACCCCAGACTACAATTCTCCAAATTGCCTTGTTTTTCAAGACGTTAGTTTATGATTTCTGAAACATCTAGTTGCTATTTCTAGCATGTCGAGCAACCATATAGAGGTATCCATGTGGTTCACTCTCAAAGCTACGAACGTTATCCAGATTATAGAGAATTATTTTGGTCGCCATAATGCTTTTATTTTGTTTTAGTTTTTGTGAATATATAGATGTTCACTCGGTGTGTGTGTATTGGTTCAGTGTTCGCATCAAGTACTTTGTATACAGGGTGTATATAGAAGTTTGTGCATTGTGATGGACGAATGATTGCACCGAGTGAACGCGCTATTGTGCGGCCGGTTCCATATTGTGTACACAGCGTATAATTGGAATTACGTGTTGTGTGTGTCTATCTATCTATCTATCTATCTATCTATCTATCTATCTATCTATCTGTCTGTTTGTCTGTCTGTCTGTCTGTCTGTCTGTCTGTCTGTCTATGTATCTATCTATTTATCTATCTATTCCTTTCTCTCTCTCTCTCTCTCTCTCTCTCTCACTATACATATATATGTATATATAGAGAGAGAGAGAGGGGCAGAGAGATCCATATATATTTATACATATATGTGCTTATATGTATACATATACATCTTTGTATACATATCCATCTGTGTATATATGCATCTATGTATACATACATACATACATACATACATACATACATACATACACATATATATATATATATATATATATATATATATATATATATATATATACATAAGAATATATGTGTATATATGTATTTTTGTATAAATGTAAATATATATGTATATACGTATGTACATGTTTATATTATATGCCTATAGGTATATATAGATACACATAAGTATATAAGTATATATATATATATATATATATAAATATATATATATATACATATATATATATATACATATATATATATATATATATATATATATATATATATATATATATATATATATATATATATATATATTACACACAGCAGAGTTCTTCATTGTACACTGTAGATATATACAATTGTTGTATAATGAACGTAGGAATATAAAATTGAAAATTGCATACGTATAACATCCTACACATTTGTATTAATATAATTATGTACGATCTTGTGTTGTGTAGATAACGTGTTGGTTAGAACGAATAAATCTTGGCATAGATAGTAAATTTGTAATTAATAAAAGAGGAACATGCCATAGATTCATTAATTCTTCTGGCATCTGATTGGTTAGTTCCTGATTTGGAATGAATGACCTTTAAAACCAATTTAAAGTATATTATCTAATTATATTCTCCGCTTACCCAATTTTCGCTTAAATTTGAATATAAAATTCAGTTCCATTAGAAGAAGTCTATTTTATAACGTACATAGGAACAATCAAAACATAATGTCTTCCAACGAATATTCTGTCTGGTGGGTTCCGACGCTGTCTGCAAAGTGCTAGCTCGCCTTCGACTCTCGAGGTTCTGGCTTCGGTCACATTCCGCAGCACTTTGGTCAAGTGACTTCTAATAGAGCCCCGTGAGTGAATGCCTTGTGAATGAATTTGGTAGACGGGATCACGTCTGGAAGCCCGTCGTATATGTATATGTTTATGTGTGTATGTGTGTGTGCGTGCGTGCGTGTGTGTGTGTGTGTGTGTGTGTGTGTGTGTGTATGTGTGTGACTTTGTGTTTGTATTTATCCCCCTCACTTCTTATTTCTTCATTGCCCACTAGGGGCTAAACATAGAGGGAACAAACAAGGACAGACAAAGGGATTAAGTCGACTACATCGACTCCAGTGCGTAACTGGTACTTAATTTATCGACTCCGAAAGGATGAAAGCCAAAGTCGACCTCGGTGGAATTTGAACTCAGAACGTAAAGACAGACGAAATACTGCTAAGCATTTCGCCCGGCGTGCTAACCATTCTGCCAGCTCACCACATTCTTGATAACCAGAGGTAGTTCCTTGGAGTCTCTGTAAAATGTCCCCTCGCATTTGCTTGACAACTGATGTTGGTGCGTTTATGTCCTCGTAACTTAGCGGTTTGGCTAAAGGGACCACTAGAATAAGTATTAGGCTTACAAATAATAAGTCCTGGGGTCGATTTATTCGATTAACACCTTTTTAAGGCGGTGCTCCAGCATGGCGGCAATCAAATGCCTGAAATGAGTAAAAGAATAAAAGAATAAAAGGATAAAAGAATAACAGTACTTATCTCTTCCAAAAGAGGATCTTCTTCAAGTTCCTCAATCGTAGGGCTCTCAAGGATTTCATCGATTACAGTAATCCCTCGACTATCGCGGGTTTTACGTTCCAAAATCCCCTGCGATAGGTGAAAATCCGTGAAGTAGAAGCAATACTGTATTGTATAGTTTCTTTTATTATTTTTATAATTTGAATATATTATTTTATTATAAATCTAAAACAACACCACGGAGGAATCGGCGTAAGCTTAAATAATAAACCGCAATAGTTGAACCGCGTTAAGTGAACCACAATATGGCGATGGATTACTGTACTTCCTCATTTAATACGGATTTTAAGTGCTCAGCCCACTTTTCCAGAATGTCATCTTTACTACTTAAGTGTTTTTTGACCTTAAGTGTTCCGTGCCTCCCCTCTTTCTTTTGTTAAACCAAATAAATCTTTCAGATTATCACATACGTCATATCATATATAATAATTATTATGATGATGATGATGATAGTAATAATATCAACAGCAATAATAATAATATTAACAACAACAACAACAACAACAACAACAACAACAACAACAGCAAAAATAATAATCATAATAATAATAATAATAATAATAATAATAATAATAATAATAATAATAACAACGGTTTAGTAAATCAGAAAACATTAATTCCAGCCATATATATCGGGTCGATTCTATTGTCTCTAACTCCTTATTTAAAAACATCAGTCTCGAAATAAAATCAAAAAAAAAAAAAAAGGAAAAAAAAATCAAATGAAATCGATATTGGAGAAGAAATAACTTGGGTGTAAATAGACGTGTGTGTATTTATGTGTGTGTATATATATATATATATATATATATATATATATATATATATATATATATATATATATATATATATATACATATATATATATATATATATATATATATATATATATATATATATATATATATATATATATATATATATATATATATATATATATATACATTTATATATATGTATGTTAGTATATATATATATATATATGTATATTTATATTTGTATATATATATATATATATATATATATATATATATATGTGTGTGTGTGTGTGTGTGTGTGTGTGTATGTGTGTGTGTTTGTATGTATGTATACATGTGTGTTTGTATATGTGAGTGTACGTCACGAAGACCAGCGGTTCTGTTAATAGTGAATAGGGGAGAAACTGGAAGATAAAACTATTGCGCTTCTGTGTTTTTATTATTCAGGCTGTTTTTGAAATAACTCTCCTAATCAGTTCCTGTGATAAATATAAAGTTAAATTTAGTCACGAAATTCAAAGACAGTTTTTCTCTCTTTCTAAATTAGAGAGTTATATTTTCATTCGCTGACAGGAATTTCAATATTTCAAATAAAATATGATTAAAGGAAAAAGAAAGAAATACAAAAAAAAATTTTTTTTAAATCATAGACAAACATCGTAGATCAGAGGAATGTAGACAAAAATATATATAATTTTTGTATACAAATATAATCAAATATAATGTACTATCACTCATATACACATACACGCTCGCAGGCGTGCGCACACGCACACGCACACACATACGTTTAATGGCGAATGTGCGGTGAGGCAGTGGAATCGTTATTTGTCTAAAGGAGATTTTCAATCACTGAGCGTACCAAGATACACAGGAGGTAGTCGGTGCTATGATTTGAAGTCTGGATTACGCAAAGGAAATTAATGGAACCCAAAACACACATATACAATTACATACGTATATCTATATATATATGTGTGTATGTGAGTGTATGTCCCTCTCTATATATATTTATATCTATATATATGTATATATATACACACACATAGTCATATATATATATGTCAGTGTGCGCATTCGCGCACACAAGTGTGGCTAGGTGGGAAGAAGCTTGCTTCCAAACATGGTTGCGGGTTCAGTCCCACTGCATGGTACCTTAGGCAAGTGTTTTCTACAATAGCCTTGGATTTGGTATATATGTATCTTCGTGTGTGTGTGCGTGTGTCTTTGTATGTGTGTGTTTTTATCCCTCCACCTCTCGACAACCTGTGTTAGAGTGTCAACGTCGCGGTAATCTAACGGCTCGGCAAATGAGATCGATGGAAATGGCATAAGTACCAGGTTTTAAAAAAGTACTAGGATCGATACATTCTACAAAGAATTCGTCAAAGTTGTGCCCCAGCATGGCCGCAGTCTAATCACTTGAACGAGTAAAAGATAAAAGATATGCATATACACACACATTCATTGTGGGAGTCAACTCTTGAGCAAGTAAGACCAATTCCTAAAGTCAGTAAGTCCCTAGAAACATAGCGGGAGTCCAAGAATTTCTTGTGCGTGAATTAGTTTTGATTGGATAAAGTTTTGCACAGCACAAGGGCACAACCAGCGGCACAATTAGTGGCACAACCAGTGATACACCGAGTGGCACAACAGATACAGAGACGACCAGAACTGCACTTTAGGTTGTTGCTTTTTAATATCAGTTTAATTTTTTCTAGAAGAAAATTTTAGCGAGAAATCGGGGTCCTTCACTCCTATTGCTCCACATGCTAGTTAACCCATTGGTGGAACCCTAAAAGGTGTTCCTAGACCGGGTCAGAATAGATCGGGGAAGATCAGTGGCTAAAAGGTGGTTCAACGTTCATCAAAGTCCCGAAACTCCCTTACCAGGTCTGTCTCTTCTTCTCTCTCTCTCCTTCCCCCTCTCTCTCTCACACACACACAAGTACATGCGTACATATACACATAACTGCCCTAACCAAATATATTGAAATATTTCCTTCAACTGCTTCATATTTTGAAATGGATTAACTGAGGAAATTCATATGTAATAGATGCATTTCCTATTATATATCATACACAGCAGAAACGTGCGTATAAAAATAATTTTAAAATATTACTATTTGGTTTTACTTCATTATTACAACTAATACGACTCGATGCCAGTAGAAACTAGCTGACCCATACACCACTTACGTGGATACACAAACAAGGATTTGAAGTAAGGATTTGAACTCGAAAATTCTGGTATCGTACACAGCTTCTTAGCGTAACGCTAAATATATAGATGTGTGTATGTGTTGTGTGTGTGTGGGGGGGGGGGGATGTAATTTAATAAATTGAATTTGTGCTTAAGTACTTTATTAATATATCCTCTGAACTTAAGACCTTAGTTGTCTAACATGTTGCCGTTAATTACGCATTAATTACGTAATGAATATATTGTCGATGACGTTTGTATTCAAGCCGATGAAACAGGAAGTGAGAGTAAGGAAATATTGAAATATCGTTCAGGTCTTGGCCTTCATTTCTTATATGCATACATTCATATAAAAGTTTATACGTGTGTGTGTGTGTATGTGTGTGTACGTGCATGTGTTTATATAAATGTTTCATATATATATATGCGTATATATATTAGACAACATATATTGTATAACATATATATTATACGATACCTAATTTTCACACAAATATATATATATATTCATAAGTGGAATGTGATGCATAATGCTTAATTTATATATATATATATATATATATATATATATATATATATATATATATATATATATATGTATGTATGTACGTATGTATGCATGTATATATATATGTATGTATGCATATATGTATGTTCCTATATACATATATATGTGTACATATATATATATACATATATATATGTACATATATTCATATATATATGTACATATATACCTATATAAATATATAAATGCTTATGTATATACATATATATATGTATATGTATGTGTATATATATATATATATATATATATATATATATATATATATATATATATATATATATATATATATATATATATATATATATATATATATATATATATATATATATATATATATATATATGTATATATATATATATATATATATATATATATATAAATGCATAACGAATTTATCAGTATAGAGCACCACAAAAGATCACAGTGTGAGCTGGAATATAAATTATCGTCGTGTGCGGTGTGCGATGTTACAATTTTTCGCTGTTCGTCTATTTTTAGAACTAATCTTTCATATTCCCAAATTTCTAAATCTCCATAGTCTGAGAATCGTAGCCAAGAGAGAAACAAACCACAAACATTTATTAAGATATCTTTGAGAGATTTAACTTTTCTGCTTTCTACGAAGGTCATTTCAGTTCAATCTATAAATAACTCGCACACATGCACAGAAACACACTAAGATACGTTTAAAACATCTACAAACAAACACTCCCAAACACTTCTTTCTTCTTTCTTGCTATTGACATTTGGTTACGTTTATTTATTTAATGAAGTTTGTGAATTCGAAGAAGTTTGTTTGTCCGTTGGGAATATACTTGTGGTGACGTTTCGAGCGAAAATCATCGTCGTAGAACGAACATTTGTAATTTTCTTTATGTAATTGTAATTTTTTTTTAATGTTTGATATGTGGAATCTATATTCTAGATGTTTATGTCATTAGCTGGTTTTTCTTTGAAATGCAATGTGGGAATGTGTTACTGTGTCCGGTAGACCATGGCATAGTAATTTTTTACGAATTTGGGGACTTTTCTCAATGATATATGTCGATTGAATCTGCTACTATTTCTCTCCTGGTGTTAAGCTTTATTTATTTATGTACTTAATGAGTGAGTGAGTGACTGACTGAGTGTGTGAGTGAGTGAGTGTGTGAGTGAGTATGTGAATGAGTGAGTGAGTGAGTGAGTGAGTGAGTGAGTGAGTGAGTGAGTGAGTGCGAGAGTGAGTGAATGCGAGAGTGAGTGAGTGAGTGAGTGAGTGAGTGAGGTAGCGAGTGAGTGAGTGAGTGAGGTAGCGAGTGAGTGAGTTGAGTGAGTGAATGAGTGAGTGA
>NC_142952.1:29614707-29624707 GCF_046866305.1 Octopus bimaculoides | reverse complement strand
TCACCAGCACCCATCACCGACCCTATCGCATCACCGACTCCTTCACCTGCACGTCTACCAACATCATATATTGCCTCTCCTGCTCTCTCTGCCAATCCCTGTACATCGGACAAACGGGGCGGCGCCTGGCCGACCGATTCGCGGAACACCTCCGAGATATCAACGTCGGCAATGACACCCCGGTGTCACGCCACTTCCGTTCTGCCGGCCACTCCTTGCGGCAACACCTGTCGGTGTTTGGACTGTCCATGCACAGGGGCCATCCGGACTCCCGTTTGCGCCGTGAACAGGGATTAATCTTCTATCTTCGCTCCTTTGCGCCACATGGGCTCAACTCCCCTCCACTCTTCATCTAACCCCCTCCTCCTGTCTCTCTCCCCCACCCCCCCTCCTACCACCCATCTCTCCCCTCCCCCACCTCCTGCTCCGACTCCTACTTCTTTGTACGTCTCTTCACCTCTCTTCATACTTCTCTCCACTCCCACTTCTCTTCACCCCTACTCTTTCTCTCCTCTCTCTTACTCTCTCTCACTCTCTTCTCTCGTACTCCCCCCTCTCTCACTCTTACTCTCTACACTCTTACTCTCCTACTCTTTCACTCCTCTTTCTCTCCTCTCTCTTACTCTCTCTCACTCTCTTCTCTCGTACTCCCCCTCCCCCTCTCCCGTACTCCCCCCTCTCTCACCCGTACTCCCCCCTCTCTCACTCTTACTCTCTACACTCTTACTCTCCTACTCTCTACACTCTTACTCTCTTACTCTCTCACCCTTACTCTCTCACTCTCTTCCCCTCTCTCTCACTCTCTTTCTCACCCTTACTCTCTCACTCTCTTCCCCTCTCTCTCACTCTCTTTCTCTTCCTTTCTTCTTCCCCCCCATACCCCTCTTCCCTCTCTCTCACTCTCTTTCTCTTCCTCTCTTTCTCTTCCTCTCTTTCTCCCCCCATACCCACCTTCCCCTCTTTCTCCCCCCATACCCACCTTCCCCCTCTCTCAATCCCCCTTCCCTCTCTTATACCCACCCTCTCTCCTCTCTTCCTCTCCCCTCCCATACCCATCTTCCCCCTCTCTTACATCGACCTTCCCCTTCTCCCTCCTCGTCAACACTCCCTCATAAGCTCATCCCACCACACCCCAACACACTCCTACTCTACCTTCCCACTCCACCCCATCCAATTCCTTACACCCACCACCCACCCCTACCCAAATACCCCACCCTACCCACATACCCCTACCTCTACCCCACACTCCACCCATGCCTTCCCCACCTCCCAACACCCTCACATCACACCACACCAATACCCTTGCATCACACCACGCACACCACACCAATACCCTCGCATCACACCACGCACACACTACAACTGACCAACTACTTTCTCCCTTTCTCCCTTCCCCCATTTTCACACTACATACGTCAAGATCACCAGCAGTCTACCTCCCACACACAGCCCCTCGTTCCCGATCACCGTTCGTTATCTCCCCCTTTCTTAGCTCTCCTGAAATAAGAATTTCTAACTTCCGGTCAGTCAGCCATTGTTATGATCGGCCATTATTATGATTGACCGTTGACTGAACACTATTCAATTTTTTTTCTCCGTGTTTTTCTCCTTGTCTCCGTATTCTTTCTGTTGAAGAGCGTAGCTCGAAACGTCAAAGACTTTCCGTATTCCCGAGCGTCATACTAATATATACTTTTGTTATTTACACCACCTGTCCTCGTCTGTTGTTATTTTTTGTATAATCTCCCATATATATATATATACATATATATATATATATATATACATACATATATATGTGTGTGTATCAAACGTTTAAGCTTTACATATAAGTATTATAGAAGCCACTTAAGACTATATGAATCTCTTCTATAAAATTTATATGCAAATGATAACTATTTAAGTCACATATCGTTGGGTATACTTAGTAAGGTCCAATCCGTTTTATGCATTCGAGGCTTGGTCTTCGCTTTCAGAATATCCTCTCTATTCATTCGCATCTGTTCCGGAGGTGCTATAAAGGATCATATTATTATTCGCTTTTGATCAAAAATCTAAAATTTAAACGTTTACAATTTCCAAACAAGCTCTCCATACGACATTTCCGAAAACCATATGAAATGGCAATAATTGAATAGAACTGTTCAGATAAATAAAATGCCGATTACCTCAAGTTAGTTCTCAAGAAGTGAATCTGTCAAAAACGGCCATTATATATGTTACGCCATAAACTAAAAGCTTTAATTTATGTATTTCGTTTGCAAGACGAACGATGTTAAATCGTTTGTAGAACCAGATTCTGTTGTCTTAAGAGGGTAAAACCTCACATTATATCATAAATGATTTTACTTCCCCTTGTAGTGAGTCAAGGAAATTCTGTTTAGATATCAGGTATCAGCACAGTGTGGAGGTGCAATGGCCTAGTTATAAGGGCAGCGAACTCGCGGTCATAGGATCGCAGTTTCGATTCCCAGACCGGGCGTTATGAGTGTTTATTGAGCGAAAACACCTAAAGCACCACGAGGCTCCGGCAGGGGATGGTGGCGAACCCTGCTGTACCCTTTCACCACAACTTTCTCTCACTCTTTCTGTTTCTGTTGTGCCTGTAATTCAAAGGGTCAGGCTTGTCACACTGTGTCACGCTGAATATCCCCGAGAACTACGTTAAGGGTACACGTGTCTGTGGAGTGCTCAGCCACTTACACGTTAATTTCACGAGCAGCTTCCGCCCAGAAGTATTTCGCGCCTTTAGCAGAAGACACTGACGGAAGTACAGCTATTTTCAGTTTACTTTCGGAGGACACTACCCCTTACGGCATTCTTGAATATGAACAGATGTGTTATTTCACCGACTTAACGCCGTAATCTTCGGGATTACATTAAACTATCATAGCGAATAACATTATACTCTATTGACGAAAATTGTCTGTGTAACCTCCTGACAACCTTTATCGCGGTACACTTCTACTCATTTATGTAATAATAAGTCCAATGGCTTTCCTTGACTCCTCAATACAACAATTGTCTACTCTCATTGCAACACAAATAAATTATGATGTTTCTTTTAATTTACACTTCTGATGCATTTTCTCAATGTCACACAAATGCAAGTCTTTTATTGACTTCCCCATACATACATATACAGACACACACACACACACACACACACACAGATACACACACACAGACGGGGCGGGGCGTTAATATATATATATATATATATATATGTTAAACAATTGCGTTCCACTGTATTCCGTGAAGCAGCTTTCTATAATTTCGGACCCTTTTACTACAACATCAGAGCTGACTGGAGCCACCCCGCTGCTGTTGGTGACAGAGCCAACATACATATACAATCATATATATATATATATATATATATATATATATATATATATATATATATATATATATATGTCATCATCATTATTATTTGTATTGTTGCTCTTCTTCTTCTTCTTCTTGATGACTGTTATTAAGCAGGAAAGTATACTAGACCATATATATTTAATACTCAATATTTCATATATTCAATAAGACATTCAATACTTCATTTCATTTTACTATTTATATTATATATTCCATATTCTATATCCCACATTAATCTTATAAGAATATAAATAAAACATAAAAAACAGAGTTGGAACTCTTTTGAATAATATATTCCTCTGTATACTATCATACAAACCTCTTTTTTATTTTTTTATTTATATATATATATATATATATATATATATATATATATATCGTGAAATATATTTGCCACCTAAATGTGGCTAACCGTTGGCGAGTGGCTGTGTGGTAAATAGCTTGCTTACCAACCACATGGTGTATATATATATACACACACATTTATACACATATATATTTAAATATCTATATGTGCATATTTATACACATGCTCGTATGTATGTATACACAGACACACACTAACACACGCACATACACACACACACACACATGTCAGATTAGTTTTGACCTATATTATCCATTAAATGTCTAAGAGTCGAACAAAAAGCTATTCAGAAACATGTTTGCGAGATAAATGTCCAGGTCTTCAGGTGCATTCGTAGAAATCATTGCACAAAACGTACAACTGACATGAAACTTTTGTCTGGTAACTTTCATTGCAATATGAGAGTTTTTCATTGTTAACTGGCAACGTGTTTATTAAACTTACACAATTTTGCTTCTTCCAGAGAAATTCACAGAAATCATGGGACAAAACGAACTGACGTCAAATTTTTGTCTGATAACTTCCATTGGAATATGGAAGGTTTTCCTTGCTGACTGGCAACGCGTTAATAAACTTCTATTATTTTGCTTATCCCAGGATCCAAATATTCTACGAAAGGCCGTTGCAGAATACTTTTAGACTGTAGCTGTATTGATAAATCTTAATATAAAAGTTATGCGCTAACATGTACCTTAACACGGAATGTCAATGATTTCAGCAGACTACCTGGAGAGTAATCTCACAACTGCAATAATTGCAGGTAGGTGGAATATTCGAATGAATTGTGCTATAAATTTACTTAGTAACGTAGCATATTTAGTTTTACATGTATTTGTATTCTTAACATATACGTATAGAACCAAATCACACATATATATATATGTATGTATCTATGTATTCATGTATGTATGTATGTATGTGTTTCTTTCCTTGTATTTTAAGCCAATTATTTTAAGGCATTCAAATCTTCGATTCATCGCCCGGACATGCAATCCTTTTTTTAACTTCATGGGTACATAACATAAAGGGATTTCATTTTACAATTTATATGTATATTTTGTTTAACATGTATAATTACGTACCTGTTTTTTAATTCAATAATTTTGAATAACATTTGTGATTTCCCATGCAAGCCGCCTTCTTCTTCTTCTTCTTCTTCTTCTTCTTCTTCTTCTTCTTCTTCTTCTTCTTCTTCTTCTTCTTCTTCTTCTTCTTCTTCTTCTTCTTCTTATTATTATTATTATTATTATTATTATTATTATTATCATTACTATTGTTGTTATTGTTTTTTTCATTTCAAAGTTTCAGCTCATCATCATCGTCGTCAGCATCATCATCATCATCATCATCATCATCATCATCATCAAATTATTACTATTATTATTATTATTATTATTATTATTATTATTATTATTATTATTATTATCATTACTATTGTTGTTATTGTTTTTTCATTTCAAAGTTTCAGCTCATCATCATCGTCGTCAGCATCATCATCATCATCATCATCATCATCATCATCATCATCAAATTATTACTATTATTATTATTATTATTATTATTATTATTATTATTATTATTATTATTATTATTATTATTATCATTACTATTGTTGTTATTGTTTTTTTCATTTCAAAGTTTCAGCTCATCATCATCGTCGTCAACATCATCATCATCATCATCATCATCATCATCATCATCAAATTATTACTATTATTATTATTATTATTATTATTATTATTATTTATTATTATTATTATTATGTTTTCCTTTCACTGTTGCCGTCGGGCAAAAATTTACAACAACAATCATCACCATCCCATTTGCATCTGCGGCTCTCTCTCTCTCTCTCTCTCTCTCTCTCTCTCTCTCTCTCTCTCTCTCTCTTATATATATATATATATATATATATATTTATGTATGTATATATATATGTAATGGAGAAATTTGATGAGTAAAGCACCGGCACATTTTCAATTGTTATCCGTAGATTTATTGCAGGAACTTCGTAGTGGCGGTTGAGTATTTATAAAATAGATGGATATATATATATATATATATATATATATATATATATATACAGAGAGAGAGAGAGAGATGTATATATACATCTATCTTTCCTTTCATCTATACACACACACATATATATATCTATATATATATAAATACATACATGCATACATACACACAGGCAAACATATGTCAAAAAGTGGGACGTAGTCGACAAGGTTTTGCGCTCACGATCGTATGATCATGGTTTCGATTCCCAAGCTAAAACAGTGCGAAGCGCATTGTGACTAGCAGCGTACTCCAACGTCCGGTGGTCTGGTCGAGATACCATGCAACATAATGTGTGTGTGTATATATAGGCATATATATAAGTATATGTGTACATACATATGTACGTGTGTGTGTGTGTGTGTATTCCTCTACTCTTTTACTTGTTTCAGTCATTTAACTGTGGTCATGCTGGAGCACCACCTTTAGTCGAAAAATTGACCCTAGGACTCATTCTTTGTAAGGCTGGTGCTTGTTCTATCGGTCACTTTATAACAAACCTCTAATTTTACGGGGACGTAAACACACCAACATTGGTTGACAAGCGATGGTGGGAGTACAAACACAACCACAAATAACAAATACATATATATATATATATATATATATATATATATGCATGCATACAGATACACACATACACACACACATACATACATGCATGCATATATATATATATATATATACATATATATATATATATATATATATATATATATATATATATATCTGTATATAGCTCTGTATATATGTATATATATGTGTGTGTGTGTGTATGGATATGGAGAGAGAGAGATAGGTGTATATACACCGACAGACCCTCACAGACACATATGCAATTATAATTTCTTTTTTTCTTTTTATTCCCCTTCTGCTACAATTCAGTAGGAATTTATTCCAATGATCACGCAACACCTTTATGCCCAGTCCAACCACATACGCATGCGCCCTCATTCGCTTGCATGTTGCTATCCACCGGCACCAATATACGCGCAATTACACAGACAAACACGCACAGACACACACACACACAGATACCCACCTACACACACATACATACACACACAGATACCCACCTACACACACATACATACACACACAGATGTGCATGTATAACAATATACACAATATAAGACATACAAAGTTACATCATTATGATATTAGATATGTATATATATATATATATATATATATATATATATATGCATCATATTAATATATATACGCATATATATATATATATGCACACACACACACACGTAAATATATGTATGCATATATATATATATATATATATATGTATGTAGGTATGTATGTATGTATGTATGATGTATGTATAAACCAATTAGAAACGACAACTACTTTCATGTACAGCAAAATGTGTTTTTGATGAGCTGAGATAGAAAGGGACAGAGAGGTCGAGAGAAAGAGAGAGTGAGAGAGAAGAGGGGACAGAATGAGAAGAAAGAGCGAAAACAATAGAGAAAGTAAAACTCAGAGTAAGAGAGAAAGGGAGAAAGATATCCCTAATGTAACAGAGAGAAAAAGAAGAAAACGAAAAATAATTTTCCTTTTAACGTCATGAAAAGCCCTGAGACCTTCGAAATAGATATTGGTAGAATATTCCATACTTTAGAATATTATATGGATGAGTCTGTTTGATCCTATTTACAGACTCAAGGTAAAGAATGATACCATATGAAGCAGGTGGTGGGATTGCAGTATTGCGAGATGGAGGGGTGGCAGGGTGGCGTCTGAAATATGGAGGAAGCATAACGTGTTTCGTGTATATTTCAAACGTGCTCTTTCTGCAGATCACGAACTCATTTGGGAATAATATTAAAGGATTTATTGACATCCAGCTATAACATACTGGCTCAAGAGAATGCAACTAATGGAGGACAATCTACGTGATGGCCCTATATACTAGAAATAGCAGCTAAATATATAATATATAATATATAATATATATATATATATACATAGGAGAATTTACGAAAAAAACAACAGGCGAAGATAGGTGGTGTTAACAACAAATTGATGTATTAGTATAGCGCTCAGGAATAGAGAAAATCTTCAACTGAAAGGAACGCAGAAAGAAACAAGGAGAGAAAAAATTTTTAGATGTAGTGATCAGCGATCTATCATGGCGAATATGACCACGCCTGCGCCTACGTAATATAAAACCACAAAGGAAAAATTCCGTTGTCTCTAATTCTGATATACGTGTCACCCTCAATCGCAATTAGTGATAATCGAAAAACGATAACCAATTACCTCCCTTTATTTCTCTCTCTCTCTCTCTCTATATATATATATGGAAGGGATTGTGCCAAATTTTGCCATTGAAAGCTACACAAATGCCAGAACGTGTCGCCACTGCACAGTACCAAAGATCCCAACAATGCCGTCGCGCTTCACAACCAGCCTGGGTTTCAAGGGTCCACACATTTTTTTAATATTCTACCAACGAGCCTGAGGAACCTATACAAAGTGGATGCAGGTGTTTCCAAACCAAGAAACTGGCCGCAGTCAAATGACTTAAACAAATGAAAGAATAAAAGAACATCGATCTATCGATCTATCTATCTATCTATCTATCTGTCTGTCTGTCTATTTATCTATCTATCTATCTATCTATCTATCTATCTATCTATCTATCTATCTATCTATCTATCTATCTATCTATCTATCTATCTAGCTATCTATCTATCTATCTATATATATATATATATATATATATATATATATAGTTATACATATATATATATATAACGTGTGTAAAAATGTTTGTTTTTATGTTTAGTTATAATAAAAACAGTTCTACATGAATCTGATGAGTTATTCTATGCTTTTGTAGAGTACAAAATTATTATTGTTACACAAAAATGTTGTTGGCAGTGACTTCGAAGTTTCGGCTAGCTAAGCCATCGCTGGAGTGCTTAGGTGGCCGACTCTAACACTCAACTGGTACTTATTTTATCGACCCCGAAAAGATGAGAGGCGAAGTCGACCTCGGCGGAATTTGAACTCGGAATGCGAAGACGGACGAAATGTCGCGGAGCATTTTGCCAAGCGTGCTAAACATTCTAACATTCTGGATAGCTTAGGTGGCCGAAATTTCGAAATCACTGTCAACAACAGTCTTGTGTGTGTATAGATAGATAGATAGATAGATAGATAGATAGATAGATAGATAGATAGATAGATAGATAGATAGATACGGCGGGCTTCCATTAAACTCCACTCTACCAAATTCACTGACACGGCATTGATTCGGCCGGGGTTATGGTAGAAGGTACCTGCCCAAAGTATATATATACACATATCTAATATCATAATGATGTAACTTTGTATGTCTTGAAGTGCGTATATTGTTATACATGCACATCTGTGTGTGTATGTATGTGTGTGGATTCAAAACGAGCATCTTAATCTCGCAGCCATGTCTGCGTCTAAACTGTCAAACGTTTAAATTTAGCTAAATTAAAACGGACAGTTTACATTGTTGAACGTTTGCATTTAGCGAAATAGAAACCGACTGGCTACAGTGTCGAACGTTTGAATTTAACTACATCAAAATTGACTGGTGACATTGTCGAACATTCAAACTTGACTACATTTTCTGTAAATATTGTCAGCTGTCCTAAAACTTCGCTCATTTGAAGATTATTTCAGAGTAGTCTTTTAAATAAGAAATGAACCATTCGAAGAATTCTAAGCCTGATGCCAAGATTGCTCTGCGATAAGAATGGTTTCTTACTTATGGAAATAATTTATTGATTATTATTTATCGTACAGGGGCCTGGTGAAAGAGAAGCAATTTCCTATTATTGATATTGAAAGCTGGGGTTTCAATAATTAAAATATTGTACAATAATGTAGATTTTCTGGAAGTGAATCACCAAAAATATTCTAAAAGGAAATACTCGAAAATAGATTTAGACAAAATGTGAGTTCCTCATAATTATAATTAACCTACTGAGGAATTAACGCTTCCATTTCGGTTTTAAGAAACACCATCAACAACAACAATAATAATATTGATGATTCTTTCTACTGAAGACACAAAGCCTGACATTCTGAGGATGGCGATAATTGATTACATCGACCCCAGTACTCAACTGGTACTTATTTTATCGACCCGGAAAAGATGAGAGGCGAAGTCGACCTCGGCGGAATTTGAACTCGGAATGCGAAGACGGA
>NC_142952.1:29579707-29607207 GCF_046866305.1 Octopus bimaculoides | reverse complement strand
ATTGGTTCGTAATTTTATGGACGTCGGAAGAATGAGAGGCACAGCTCACTATAGCTGAATCTGAACTTATAAAGTAAAATGTTCAACGCTAAATAACACTATTTCCGTATGTTAAATTCCAAAAACAAAATATAAAAACGACATAAATTCTTTATCTGGAAGTGAGTATAATTTTAGTAATCAATAATTTATGTTATACTAGCTTAAAAATCTAGGACTTTTGAGCTAGTTCCCCGGAGGGATAACTAGGAGTGAGGTCCAAAACTAAAGAGGGCTAAATAGCAGGACTATTATACGTGTATAATGACTCTGATCAAAGCGCGGGATCAGAGGTTAAGGACGGATGAGGAATAATTCTGTAATGCAATTGTTCCGCTCCCAACCAAGTTGGCATTTTATCATTGTGATGCGACCTCTAAAGGTGAAGATAATTTAGATAAATCACGGATTTGTGTTGCAAAGTATTTGACATACCTGTATTTGTCTATTTTATACAAACACACACACACACACACACGCACACACACACACACACACACACACACACACACATATATATATATATATATATATATATATATGTATGTATGTATTTATATGTACGTGTGGATGTATGTCTATATATATATATATATGCATGTATGTGTACCTGTATGCATGTATGTATGTATATATGTATGTATGAATGCATGCATTTTTGTTAATCTATTTATCAATCTATCAGAAAAAAGAAATATATATGTATATATATATATATATATATATATATATATATATATATATATATATATGTGTGTGTGTGTGTGTGTGTGTGTGTGTGTGTGTGTGTGTGTGTGTGTGTGTATATATGTATGTATGTATGTATGTATGTATGTATGTATGAATGCATGCATTTTTGTTAATCTATTTATCAATCTATCAGAAAAAAGAAATATATATATATATATATATATATATATATATATATATATATATATATATATATATATATGTATGTATGTATGTATGTATGTATGAATGTGTTTATGTATGACTGAATGAGCGCATCTCTAAGCGAATGCTTTATGGTGAACTTCTGCTGAGAAGGAGAGAAAAATGCAACAAGCCAAAGCTGGAAATTCTCTTTAAAATGAAATTTGAGGTGTCTTAAATTAAATTACCAAAGTCTTGACTCACTTACGGCAGAGAAGGAAATGTGGAGATCTTCGATTTGGTAGCAGCGTTACTGACAGAGTTAAGCATGCCCCAGTGAAAAGAAGAGTTCGTGGAAATGAGATTAATATCAATACGTTGCGACTTTGTTTCTCATTCCTTCTCTAAATGTTCTTAATCCTCAAAAGTATGCGTAGCTCAGGTTGATATGAGATCGAACCAGTTCACCCATGCGAGCAAGTCATACATGAATTATTGATATTTCATTTCGGCTGACCAGATCCGAAGTCGTGTTTGTCAAAAAAACCTGCAAATCCCCTGGAGGACTGAAAATGGCACTTGAACATTCATAATAAACAAGCGGAAAATACAGCCTACGCTGAAATGAGACATCGCTGCAGTGTTTGTGATCAGCTCCCTTCAAAGGCCCTTCAAGTCTTAAATGTCATTTGAGAGCTTACGCCAGGAAAGAGAAACCAGACGTAGTAAAACTGATCAAACTCTGCAAGGGGCAGACAGCCACCATGTACACACATTGGCATTGAACCCAGAACCATGTTGTTGGGAAGCAAGCTTCTTATTTTTTTTAATTTAATTTTTTTACTGCCCACAAGGGGCTAAACATAGAAGGGACAAACAAAGACATACAAACGGACTAAGTCGATTATATCGACCCCAGTGCGTAACTGGTACTTAATTTATCAACCTCGAAAGGATGAAAGGCATAGTCGACCTCGGCGGAATTTGAAATCAGAACATAACAGCAGATGAAATACCGTTAAGTAAGTTTCTTACCACACAGCCACGCCTGCAATACGTACTTCTTTCGGTTTCGTCTACCAAACAAATTCACAAGGATTTGGTCAGGCCAATGACACTTGCCGCGGCGTGGGACAAAACCCGAATCCATGTGGTTGGGAAGCAAGCTTCTACAGCTACGCCTGCGCCTTCTGTTACCGTTCTTTACCACCGTTGCCTTTCTAAAACGATACACATCATAACCGAACAATTAAAGTAGCGAAAGGCTGAAATCAGTCTATGAATCACAAGTGCATATGCATATATACATATATATATGTACATACCTACATCTACATGTATATATAGATGCATATCTGGGTAAAGGACGTCAAAAAATCGTGGACAAAAAGGGAACGGGAACATAAACAAAGCACAAAAAAACGGACTTTTTTTATAGACAACCGAATGAAAACATAGGAAAACAGACAAGTCACTTATGGGACTTTTCCTTCATTACCTGCCTCTACGTACATGCACACTCACACACACACACACACATACACACACACACACATATATATATATATATATACAAATACAAATATACACATACACACACACTCACATACAGACACACACACACAAACACACACACACACACACACACACGCACTCATCTTTCAGTTTTTGTCTACTCACAAGGCTTTTTGTTGGCTATAGTAGGACAGACTTGCTTAAAATGCCACGCAGTGGGACTGAACCAAGAACCATGTGGTTGGAAAACAAGCTTTTTATCACAAAGCCATAGAGACGATTATTTGTATGGTAAAAAAAAAATCAAATAGATTTTCACATTTTAGCTTTAACAACCTTGCAATGAGTGTGTGTACGTGTATATTTGTATTTGTATATATATATATATATATATATATATATATGTGTGTGTGTGTGTATGTGTGTGTGTGTGTGAGTGTGCATGTACGTAGAGGAAGGTACTGCAAATATTTAGTGCTATCATGTTACGATACTTCGAAGATCGGCAATTATAACAAAACCCCTATCCTATCGCAACCCTCTCAATTAGTCGACACCTAATTGTAATAACTGTAACAGCTGGATTATTGATTTATTAGTTTGTTTGTGTAAGATAATCAACAATGTCTTCATAAACGAGAGATAATCGAACATGGCAGACGTCTCTACGCTATGATCAAATAATATTTTGACCTTCCTCTTAATGTAACCTTTAACGCAAACACCGGAGTTGTTAAGAATAAAACGGTTTTCTTTTAGTTATACACTTGCATCCTGTTCTTCGTAACCTATCGTCTGGTCTTTACACAATGAAAAATTTGCATTAATCGCTCGAGTCTACTTTATCATCATCATCATCATCATCATCATCATTATTATTATTATTATTATTATTATTATTATTATTATTATTATTAGTATTATTATTAGTATTATTATTTTGTGAGAGAGAGCAATGCAATGCCATCAAAGTGACACTGGGGTAAAATATACGAAGCCCATTATACCCATCATGACTACCCGTCTGATAAGGGTACACCAGACACATGCATCACAACCATATGTACTCGACATGGTGATCTCATATCAAGATAAACAGCGCATGACCTCGCAGGTGGGGCCCAGTTAGAATTTTCTTCAGGTCGATATTATTATTATTATTATTATTATTATTATTATTATTATTATTATTATTATTATTATTATTATTATTCCTTCATAACATAGTGTGTGTAAAAATGAAGCGGAGTCTTTAGCTATCTGTCAAGTCACAACAAGGACCTCAGACAGATAAAACATTATTATTATTATTGTTGTTGTTGCTGTTGTTGTTGAAATAGACTTCATCTATTTCCAATCACTATCCTCTGTTCCGATCAATCTTCTTACATCTCCCTTCCCGGGTCAGTAAAAACTCACGTTACGTTACTTCTAGTATAAGGGCACCCATGCATAGCCATTATCTTCTTAATCTTTCTGTCTATAATGACAGTTCCTCATTTGTCTGTTCCACAAAATCTGCGCAGTAGCATACAGCACCTACAGCCCATGCGTTGATGCCTATGATCAAGTTTCCCCGCATTCATCGCGGATCTACATAACTTTTACTGTCTTCTGGTGAAATCCTCAGAAGAAAGCTTTTCCTTCACCTTGGTGTTCATCATTTGACCGTATTGTACAATACGAAGACACTTGTAACCCTTTCCGTTCGCTTCTCTTATACGCCCATCATTTAGAACTTGTATTCCATTGCTACGTTTCGCTCAGTTCAATTGTTGTTGTGAGTTGGCAGAATCGTTAACACGCCGAGCAAAATGCTTAACTAAATTTCGTCCATTTCTGCGTTATGAGTTCAAATCCTGTCGAGGTTGATTTTACTTTTTATCTTTTGGAGTCGATAATACGAGTACCGGCTGAGCACTGTAATGGACTTAGCCCCTTATCCGAAAATTGCTGGTCTCGTACCACAATTTGAAACGACACCGGACAAAATGCTTAGCGGTATTTCGTCCGTCTTTATGTTCTGGGATAGAATTCCGCTGAGGTCTACTTTGAGTCGACTTTCCCTTTTATTCCTTTCGGGGTCGATAAAATAAGTACCGGTAGAGCACTGGGATTCATGTAATCGACTAGACCCCCTCCCCTGAAATTTAAGGCCTTGTACTATAGTAGAAAGGGTTATCATTGAGTGAGGGAGCAGCACATGCCATCAAAGTGACACTGGATTATAAATATACGAAGCTCAGTATACCCATCATGACTACCCGCCTGAAAAGTGTACATTAGGCATACGCATCACAATCATATGTGTGTGACATTCTAATCTCATATCAAGATAAACAGCGCATGTCTTGCAGGTGGGGCCCAGTTAGAAGTTTCTGCAAGTCGAGTAGCCAATCTCGTTCAAAAGGTTCCTGAATAAGGGTTGTGTAAGGATGTAGAACGAACACCCATGTTTCCAGAGCTGAATTATCCACACCCCAAAGAATTCCTTTCAACAAATGGCTATGATGCTCCCCAACTACTTCTGCTCGTGATCAGAGATGCACATATCGTCAGCCACTGAGGGACATGTTCAACTGGTTAAGGTCTCAAACAGCTGACAAGCAAATCTATGGTTTTGAGCAGAATATTTGCTGTAGCCCATCTTTTTATACCAAGACAAAACAATGGACATGATAACACTTCCAATCAATTAAGATCAGAAGCCTTGAGAGCTAGTGCCTGGTATTATTATTATTATTATTATTATTATTATTATTATTATTATTATTATTATTATTATTATTATTATCATTATTGCTATTATTATTATTAGTTGTTGTTGGTGGTGTTGTTAGTATTATTATTAATATTATTATTATTATTATTGTTATTATTATTAATATTATTATTATTATTGTTTTTAGTATTATTATTATTATTATTATTAATATTATTATTATTATTATTATTATTATTAATATTATTATTATTATTATTGTTTTTAGTATTATTATTATTATTATTATTATTGTTTTTAGTATTATTATTATTATTATTATTAATATTATTATTATTGTTATTATTATTATTATTATTATTATTATTATTGTTATTATTATTATTATTATTATTATTATTATTATTATTAGTAGTAGTAGTAGTATTGCTGTAGTTATTTATTATTCATTTATTAATCTATTTCGATTATTTCTTCTTCAACCTCATCTTTATTCCGTCATGAATCGCCTGTGTCTTGCCATGATTTTCGCCGTCATTGTCATCGGTGTTGTTGTTGTTGTTGCTGTTGTTGTCGTTGTTTAGTTTGAACGCGTTTTCTTCTTCTTCGTCGTCGCTCTTTTCCCTTTCTCTAACACTGACTAGTTTCGCTTTCGCTTTTATATTCCTCTTCTTTTTTTTAGTTCTCCATTTTCATCATCATCATCATCATGATCGTCATCATCATCATCATCATCATCATCATCAGTGTCACCATCATCATCATCATCATCATCATCATCATCATCACCACCATCACCACCATCATCATCATCACCATCATCATCATCGTCATCATCATCATCATTGTCATTGTCATCAGCGTCACGGCTATGGTTGTCGCCACTGTCACCACCTTCTTGGTGGTTATCGTCCCTTGCCGACGCCGCCGCCGTTTTGTCGCAGCAGATGTCATCGTCGTCGTCGTCGTCACCGTCATCATCACCGCCATCTTCGTTTCCGTCACCGTTTTTTTTATTCTATTATTTATTGCATAGCCTTATTATCACTATCAATCATTACATTATTGTTATTTTGTCATTGTCATCATTATTTGTTCTTTGTTTTTATTTGTTATTATAATTTATTTCTTTATTTATGCACTTATATATTTGTTTGTTTATTTCGTGGTACCTTTGCAACGACAGCGACACCAGATGAATGCAATAGAGAATGGACAAGAAAGAGAAAAACAAAGCATCGTTGGGAGAGGCACAGGGTGGAGGGCTTCTTTTTTTGTGTTTTGTTTTTGATTTTTTCCTGTTTTGTTTTCGTTTCTCTTTTATGTTTTGTTGCTTCACCACCGTTTCTTCTTTTTCTTCTTCTTCTTCCTCCTTCTCATTTGATGGCGTCCATTTATTTTTGTTCGAGATGAAATAAAACGGATTTAAAGAGAGGCTTCGGGAGAGAGAGAGAGAGGAGAGTAAGGAGAAGGGTAGGAGGAGGATCAGAGAAAGAGAGAGAGTGAGAAAAGTTGTGGAGGAGAGAAGAGGAAAAGGGGAGAAAAACGGAAAAGAGGAAAGAGAGAGCGGGAGAAACGGAAGGAAACGAAAGAGAGAGAGAGAGAGAGAGAGAGAGAGCGAGAGAGAGAGAGAGAGAGAGAGAGATGGAGGAGACAAAGAGAGAGTAAGAATGAGATAGAGAAGTGAGAGGGACAGAATGATAGAAGGGAAACAATGAGGGAGAGAGAGAAAGATAGGAGAGTAAGGAGAGGGGTAGTGAGAGCGAGAGAATATAGAGAGACAGAGAGACAGAGGGACAGAGAGACAGAGAGTGAGATAGAGGAGAAAAGGAGTGAGAGAAGTGAGAGGGAGAGAATGAAAGAAGGTAAATAGTGAAAGGGAGGGCGAGAGCAAAGAGAGAGAAGTAGAGAGACAGACTAAGAGAGACAGAGAGTAAAACAGAAACCTGAAAAAAGAGAAGAATATGTGTTAGAGAGAGAGAGGGGGGCGGAGAGACAAAAATGAGGAAGGAGAGAAAGAAAGACAGAGGGAGACAGAGAAAGACAAAGAGAGACTGAAAGACGAAGGGAGAAAAGGAGAAAGTGGAACAAGAGCGAGAATTAAGAATGGAGAGAACGGGAGAGAGAAATAGACAAAGAGAAATAGAGAGAGGATTCGAAAGAAGGATATAGATAGATAGATAGATAGATAGGGGAGAGAGAGAGACGAAGAAGAAGACAGCAAGAGAGAGAGTAAAGTAGGATTGAGGGGGGGGGAAGCGGAGAGCAGGATGCCGGAGAGCAAGGTGGCAGGATGCGGAAGGCAAAGGGCAGACATGGCGAGCAGGGAACGTGCCAAAGATCAGCGTCGAGGTGTGAGCAGAGGGCAAACGGGGTGGACCGTTTTAGCCGGGTTGGATGGAGGCCGGTGGTGGAAAGGATGCTTCAGGTAGTAGGGTGGGCGATGGAGGGCGGGGGGGGGAGATTGCAGGGGAAGAAGGCAGGGAGGGGAAGGGCGGATGAAGTGGAGGGAAGGAGGGAGGGTAGGAGGGTGGGAGAACCGACAGTTGACGCTAGGTGAAGGAGGATACAAAGGTGGTGGTGGTTTTGGTGGTGGTGTTGGTGGAAGAAGTGGTGGTGGTGGTGGTGGTGGTGGTGGTGGAAGAAGTGGTGGTGGTGGTATTGGTGGTGGTGATGTTGGTGGTGGTGGTGTTGGTGGTGACGATGATGGTGATGGAGTGGAGGAGGGGAATTGAAAGAAGACATATCGGGGGGGGGGGGGGGCTGAGCAGCAGGAACAGCAGCAGCAATAGTAGTAGTAGTAGTAGTAGTAGTAGTAGTAGTAGTAGTAGTGGTGGTGGTGGTGGTGGTGGTGGTGGTGGTAGTGGTAGTAGCAGTAGTAGTAGTATTAGTGATGGTGGTGTTAGTAGTAGTAGAAGAAGTAGTAGTAGTAGAAGTAGTAGAAGTAGAAGTAGTAGAAGTAGAAGTAGTAGAAGTAGAAGTAGTAGTAGTAGAAGTAGTAGTAGTAGAAGTAGTAGTAGTAGGGGAGGAGGGTAAAGAATAAGGGAGGAAGTGGTAGTGATGGTAGACGAAAAGAAAAAGGGAAAGAAAATAAAGAAGGAACAAGGGAAGAGGAGGAAGAGGAGAAGGAGGAGGAACGCAAATAAACTGTCGTAAAGATGGTGGCAGCAGCTGGTGTCGACGGAGGTGGCAGGGGTGTGGGCGGAGGAGAAAAAGGCGTGGGAGGAGGAGTGTGGAGAGGACAGGAATGTGAAGGATTAATGCTTGACCAAAAATGCATCACCACCACCACCACCACCACCAGTGGAGAAACTGTGTTGATGCCGTAATCACCATCATCATCATCATCATCACATCAACACAAGCGACGCCTCCATCAATTATCAACCTCCGCGTCGGATAACCATTGTCATCACCATCATCATCATCATCGTCATCGTCATCATCATCATCATCATCATCGTCATCATCACGACCGTCGTCGCTGTCGTCATCGTTATCATCGTCATCATCATCATCATTATCATTATCGTCATCCTCCTCCTCCTCCCCCGCCCCTTCATCCTCATTATCATCATCATCATCATCTTTGTCGTCGTCGTCGTCATCATCATAACTTCACAGTAAATTACAAGGCATCATTGCCACCACATCAACTTAGTCACCATCATCATAACCACCAGCATCATCGACATCAGCTTCACCACCGCCACCACCACTACCACCACCACCACCACCACTACCGCCACCACCACCACCACTACCACCACCGCCACCACCACCACCACCACCACCACCACCACCACCACCACTACCACCACCACCACTACCGCTCTTAACACCATTACTGACCACTCTTAACACCTTAACACCAGTACTACACTGCGTGAGAAACCTTACCGCTACTATCTTCGAAACCACTACTGCCGGAATCACCACTATTGCTGCTACCAAAACTACTACCGTCACATACTACCACTAACAGCCACTGTAACACAACAACCACCTCCACCACCACTACAAGTACCACAGCCTACGCATCTAACACGACGACAATTAGAATCAACTCCACCACGACCACCACCAATACTATCACCATCACCACCTCTACAACCACCACCGTCACCACAAACATTATACAACCATAACCACCATCACTACTACCGCCACAACCACAGCTATTGCCACCTCCAGAACTGTCCGTCCGATACTACCACCACTACCACTTCCGCACTCACGGACATCTCACCACCTCTCCCGAAGTCACCACCACCACCACCACCACCACCACCACCACCACCACCATCACAACCGCAATTACTACCGCCTATGCCACTGTCATTTACCTACGACCACCAACACTACCACTACCACCACCACAAACAATACATAGACATCACCATCAACACCACCACCACTACTTCCACAACCAAAAGCGCCACGCCACCACCACAATGACTTCCACCACCTCCAAGACTGTCATCTCTACCACCAACACCACCGTCCCGTCGCCATCCTACAGTACCACCCTTAAACACCGCCCACACCCAGACACCTACCACGCACAACCGTCACTAATAACTGAATTGTGTGTGGAAAATATCGTTAGTCTCCAGAGAAGATAGTAGCAAATTGAATATTCTACTTTCACTTTCACTTTCACTTTCATTACTACTACTACTACTACTACTACTACTGCTGCTGCTGCTGCTGCTGTTACTACTACTACTACTGCTACTGCTGCTGCCACTACAACCATCGCAACCACCACCACCACAACAACTACTACAACTACCATCACTACTATTACTACGACTACTACTACAACAACTACTACTACTTCTACTTTTGCTGTGCTACCTCTACCACAAATAATACCAGTACCACCACCACCAATACCATTAACGCTGCTCCTGCTACTACTACTACTACTACTACTACTACTACTACTACTAATACTAATACTACTACCACTACTTCTACCAGCATTACTAGTACTACTTTTACTGTTGTATTACTACCACTGCTACAGTTATTACTACTGCAACTACCACCGCCACCACTACAGCTGGTACTACTCAGAAAGCTGTTGCTACAGCAACTACAACTAATGTTGCTACTTCGACAACTACTACTACCAACACCAAGACTATTTTTGCAATCACCAGCCCCATCACCACTACCAACTACTACTACTACTACTACTACTACTACTGTTGCTGCTGCTGCTGCTACTGCCGCTGCTCCTGCCGCTGCTACTAGTGCTACTAATATTTTCACAGTCTCCATACACTAACGAAATTACTATAATAAACTTTAGCCTCTGGCGCACAAGTGTTACTGCGTTCATTTCACCTACAATCGAAAACCACAATCATTTCAAATGTATAGCTGTTATATACACTCACTCTATATACACTCATTCTATATACACTCTCTCTATATACACTCGCTGACATGACGTATAATACTGAAGAGATTATCAGCAGCTATTGCGGTAATCTACATACATGTAAGGTGCAACATAATTTATTATACACACTGTCAACGCGGTCTTATAAGATTTGCAGGAGATTTAGGTTAATTTGTATGGCTGCGTGGTAAGAAGCTTGCTTTCCAGCCATGTGGTTCTAGGTTCAGTTCCACTACGTTGCAGACGAAAGCCTTTTAAATGAATTCAGTAGATGGAAGCTGAGACAAACCAATCCCATATATGTATGTATTATATATATATATATATATATATATATATATATATACATATATATATTTATATATATAATGTTCACCAGTAGAGTGGACATATATATATATATATATATATATATATATTGTATGTATGTATATATATATGTGTGTGTATAAACATGCAAACATAGTTGTGCTATTTATATGTACTTTTATACAGAGGGAGCGAATAGGTGTCATACAATATATATATGTGTATGTATGTATCTATCTATATATATATGTATGTATGTATGCATGTGTGTAAATATATATCCATACATAGTTACATAAATAGAAAATTAGATAAATACACAGACAAACAAACGGATAAATTAAGTACATAGATAGATAGGTAGATAGCTAGCTAGATAGATGGATGTATATATATATATATATATATATATATATATAGAGAGAGAGAGAGAGAGAGAAGCAGATATATATATATATATTCTTTTACTTGTTTCAGTCATCTTCATCGTGGCCATGCTGGAGTAGCGCCGTTTAGTCGAAGAAACCGACCCCGGGATTTATTCTTTGTAAGCCTGGTACTTCTATTGGTCTCTTTTGTCGAACCCCTATGTTACGGGGACATAAACACACCAAGATCGGTTGTCAAGCGATTGCGGAGTAGCAAAGAGACACAAACACACAAATATATACATAGATATATGGATATCTACCAAATCCACTCACAAGGCTTTGGTTTGTCTGAGGCTATAGTAGAAAACACTAGCCGAAAGTGTCACGCAGTGGAACTGAACTCGGAACCATGTGGTTAAAAGTAGGCTTCTTTATTTCATGAAATTCGCCATTAGAGGCGTTACAAAGAGGGGATATACAAGGACAGACAAACATAAAGAAGCAGGCTTCTTACCATAGGCTTTTTACCACACAACCACGCCTGCGCCTATATATATATATATATATATATATATATATATATATATATATATATATATATATATATATATATATATATATATATGTGTGTGTGTGTGTGTGTGTGTATATGGAGTAGCAAATATTTTTACAAATTTCACTACCAGTGGCCTAGCATGTGTTAAAGAAAGTCAATAGACAACATATTCTCAATATAAAATATAAAATGGTGTACATTTAAACACAAAAGAAATTCCCTAGAACAGGCAATTTCTACACGGTAGAAGATAGTCAAACGACCGGAAACCTTTGGTCTTCAAACCAAAGATGGTCGTTTTTCTTCTAGCGTTGACTTAAGCCGCTCAAGCTGCTCTCATTAGATCTCCTTTGTTATCGTTTGGTTTCGGTTTAAAAGTTCAAAGTGGACTAAACCTTTCACATCCCACCACACAGGTAACAACACCTTACGCGGGTGGAGATCTTCTTTAGCCTAGGATGTTTCTCCTTTCCCTACTCACTGTCTTCGGCGCTTGACATTTTAATAGAGAACCTCTATTACTCGTCACCAGTTACTCTTTGGTCCAAAAACGGTTCATTCGTGTCACGTGACAGCAAAGAAGAGCACACGTTCCCTCCCTGGGCGCGATTAGTCTCGGAAAGTTTGTGAGGAACATATCATTGATCAATATGCTGACTTTTCCGATGGCATGCCGGTGTCGATGAACGGTTGAATGACCAAATCCAAGCTTCTCTGTTAGCTCCTGAGCAGTTATGATGGGATTTTGTTCCACCAGAGTTTGCAGGACATCTTCGTCAAGTTCTACAGATCCTCCAAGACGAGGCTCGTCCTCTAGGCTGTAGTTTCTGGCTCGGAATTTCTGAAACCACCGTTGACACTGGCTTACGTTTATTGTCCGATTCCCCATATACTGCATTAATATTCTTCGCACTTTCCGTTGCGTTGTTGCTTTTTATTGAACTCATAAAGCAAAATATGCCGAATATGCTCCTTTGTCATTTCCATTATAGCTTTGAAAAAATAACTGTTAAAACCGAACTGTACTCTTGAAAAGTTGCACTAAGAATAAGTACAAGGTAAAATTACTACCTGCTTTTAGAGAAAGTTGATGCAGGCAGTTTATCCCGTCCTCCTCCGAGGACGGGATAAAAGAGGGTAGCTTTGAGAGTTGCATTTCCTCGCGTTCGGTAAAAATGTGTTTATTATGGTAGTTTGACCTTAGAGTCCCTCATAGCGTGAGGCATTCATGTATAGTAATGCCCTTGTATAAATAAATATATTTTGGGTAATAAATGATTTTTCCTCATGAGGTTTTTTCACGCTGATAAATTCTTATAAAAGATTTTATCCTATTATAGAATTAAGTATATATATATATATATATATATATATATATATATATATATATATATATATATATATATATATATGTATTTATATATAAAGATAGGTAGCATATTCTATTCATTTTCAACTGAAAATTGTATTTCAACAAATATGCGTTTGTGTCATTGAAAATGCTTATGTGTGTGTGTTTGTGTGTGTGAGAGTGTATGTGGGCGCACTTGGGTGTTTGTGTGTTTGTACATGTTCTTATACATCATGCCGTAATCATCAAGTGATGAATGAATAGCATGAAGACATTGCGGCTTTTATTTGATACGCCAGCAAATATCTATCTTCCTATCTATCTATCTATCTATCTATCTATCTATCTATATATCTATCTATCTATCTATCAGTCTGTCAATGTAAGAACATATTCTCGCAAACCTGTATGAAGTATTTCTTCCTGTCACTAATCAACTTAGCTAACTTAATCAATAATGTATTTCATTAATACATAAATGATTGATGCTCGTGGTCGTGCACTTTTAAGCTGTCATCACTTCCAAATCTAGAGAGATTTTCTTTGAAATATTTTGTTATTGTATTTTTTTCCCTTGATTTTTCTGCTGGTCTCGGCAGATTCCGACATTCTGAGACACTGTGTCGCTAATTTCTGTAGAAAAAAAAAATGCAATATTAATGTAATTTTTGTAGAGAAAGAGTTGGTTTCCAAATCTAAGCAAAAAAACAAAGGTGCTTTATTTAAATCAAAGTGACATCAATTAGATGCACCTATAGGCACAGGTGTGGCTGTGTAGCAAGAAGTTTGCTTCTCAATGATATGGTTCCGGGTTCAGTCTCACTGTGTGGCTCTTTGGGCAAGTGTCTTCGCGAGACGACGAAAACCTTGTTACTGAATTTGGTAGACGGAAACAGAAAGAAGCTCGTCGTGTATATATATATATATATATATATATATATATATATATATATATATATATATATATATATATATATATATATAGGTGTGTGTGTGTGTGTGTCTGTGACTTTGTGTCTTTGGCAACCGGTGCAAATGTGTCTATGCCCCCGTAAACTAGCGGTTCGACAAAAGAGACTGATAGAATAAGTACTGGTATAACAAAGAATAACTCCTGGGCTCGACTTTTTCGACTAAAACTCTTTAAGGCGATGCTCCAGCATGGCCGCAGTCAAATGACTGAGACAAGCAAAAGAATAGAAAAGAATATGTACTTATACATGCGCTTTCTCCTATTGGACGCAATCATTACAGTGAAGAGAGTAATTCCTTCATAATAGCTGTTAAGACCGAAGACGGCGATTTGGCAGAAACGTTAGCACGCCGGGCGAAATACTTAAAGGTATTTCGTCTGCCGTTACGTTCTGAGTTCAAATTCATCTGCATAAAAGTTTCCTTTTCATTTCTTCTTCGTACATCTTAAACATTATGTAAGCATTTATTGGGTAACTGATCCCTAATATAGTTCTATTTCTCTGTTCCAGATCATGTTTGGTTATGCCTACATTTTACAAAGATTTTGACAGGAATATTCCCCTAATATTCTTTGATAATATTAGTAAGTATACCCTTGGTTTATATCTTCTACGTTTTGATAATGCCCTCTAGCTGTTTCTCACATAGAAGGGTGTGTTTTATCTATGTGTGGAGTATAGAAAAATATGCTTTCTTATAAAGCAAAGAGAGTGTATATTCTTGAAGTAACAAACGAGCAATTTTTCAGGTTTCATATTGCAGATTTCAGATTTCTTCCAACCAGATTGTATCTTTGTTGAACACTTTTTTTCTTCTCACTCCAGAATATTCCCTCCATGATGAATCTGTATCTTCATGAAAGAGAACCTCTTTGACTTTTATTGATTCTCCTTTTATATCTCTGTAGAATGCTGATTGATTTCGATTGAATTTCTCGTTAATTATTTTCCTTTCAGCTTACACTTCTGATGGCAGAGTGTCTCATTAACAGCTTTCAGCTCATGTTTTGAGGTCGATAACTTTCTTTTCAAGTATTCTTTCTTTAATATATCTCTATACAATTTTTATATTTTCTTCTTTCGTTCTCTTTGCTGAGAAACGTAATTATTTATTTATTTATTTATTTATTTATTTATTTATTCGTTTACAGTTGATAAGTATCTTCATAAAACTGATAATTTTCTATAAATCAACCATCATTTTTCTGCTTTCTAAATCCATGATGGCATTTTTATTGTTTTGCCTGTTTATTTCTTCATCTTCGCGATACTATCTAGCAGTGTGTTGTCGAGTGGGAGTATAAACAGATGTTTATTTGCCAAAATGGTGCTTCATTCTCTGCAGTAAATATTCATCTCCGATATCTTTGATCATTGTCAAACTCCACTCAGTGGATCCGTTATCAATGCTAGTCGAATCTATTTTATGCTGTTGCCAGAATCTTAAAAACGGAATAATTTTTGTCTTAAGCAATATCATTAATTATATATTTCACTTACTCTTTTACTTGTTTCAGTCAATTGACTGCGACCATGCTGGAGCACCGCCTTTAGTCGAAGAAATCGACCCCAGGACTTATTCTTTGTAAGCCTACTACTGATTCTATCGGTCTTTTTGCCGAACCGCTAATTTACGGGGACGTAAACACACCAGCATCGGTTGTCAAGCGATGTTGGGGGACAAACAGACACACATACATATACACACAAATGCATATATATATATATATATATATATATATATATATATATATATATATATACAACAGGCTTCTTTCAATTTCCGTCTACCAAATCCAATCACAAGGCTTTGGTCGGCCCGAGGCTTATAAGCAGAAGACACTTGCCCAAGGTGCCACGCAGTGGGACTGAAACCGGAACCATGTGGTTGGGAAGCAAGTTTCTTACCACACAGCCATTCCTTACAGTTTGTACTCTCACAGTTTATAATTGTCTTATTGTAGTCGTTGTTATAATCACTGGCGGGCTAATCTTACAGAATAGCAACATATGCGGCGCATTCCAGTTTTGAGACACTTTTAAGAAAAACACTTATAACTCTCTTAGTTTATTGCAATGTTAGTATATCATTATTATTACTAAACATCTAATAAGCTGACCTGCCAACCTTTGTTATACCTCACTGAAACATGTAGTTGTAACAGCACTTTGAATATATCTTACCAAATACTGCTTATCACAGCTGATTCGTTTGTAGAATGCGGTCAAAACGTGAAGATAATTTGGTGGGTTGCCATGCAATAAAACTTTTCGGAGAAACTTGGTAAAAATGCTCCAGAAACTTAAGAAATATTCCAGACTGGTCATGGATTACCTTGTATGAGCTGAACATCTGCTTTACACTGGTACAAAAGGCAAGGCAAAGCAAGTCCACCGGGAAGCTCATGATGATTCCGGTTTCGACTGGAAGAGCATCATGTCAGGGTTGATCTCAAAGCTCTCCAGTGCGGCTTTAAGTGTGTCCTTGAAGTGCTTTTTACTGCCCACCTAATTTGTACTCTCGTGGCGCTCTGCGCTTCTAATATGACCCTATGGACGAAGTACCTTAAGACTCTACCCACAACAACCCTCCATAGAACAGTGACTGGAGGAAATGGATGGATTGATATAGGCACGAAAACTTATGCGGATTAAAACTGATATGTATATTTCTTTGCAACACATTCTGACCTATATTCATAGGAACACGATATTCAATATATGATATAATTCAGTTTCTTCTATGCCCACGTCTAATAGGATTTTCTTTATCCTTTTCGGTTCTTCCTCGATGTTGTTATTGCCTCTTTCAAACATATTGTTTCCATGGTGAATTCAGGTTTGAGAAAATATCTTGAATAACAGGTTTCTTCAGTAAATACGATCCGGAAAATAACAAATTAATTCAAGAAGGCTTATTGCTGAGAGCATTCATCGTAAATTCTATGAATGGTCAGCCTTCTACACCATGCGAATACTAAAATGTGTGTGTGTGTGTACATGATTATATATATAGCACATATGTATATGTACACACACACACACACACACACACACACACACAAGCACACACACACACATATATATATATACGAGTGGGTGATGAAAGTCCCTGACTTTAAGGATGTCGTGAAAGGCCTGGTTAGGGGCCTCCCTTCCGCGTTGTTTTTCACAATGCACCGCCCGATCCAGGAATTGAAATCATGATCGTTAGATGGTGAGTGCAACACTCTATTTCTTATACACACACAATGAATGGTAGCGAGCTGGCAGAGTCGTTAGCACACTGGACGAAATTCTTACCGGTATTTCGTCTGTCTTCATGTTCTGAGTTCAAATTCTGCCGAGGTTGACTTTACCTTACCTTTCATCCTTTCGGGATCGATAAATTAAGTACCAGTTGAACACTGAACACCAAAATTGAAGGCATTGTGCCTCTAGTAGAAAGAATTATTATACACACAATACTGGTATGTATTATGTATTATGTATGCCTGTAGGTATCTGTACGTGTCTGCGAATATTTGTTCCTAATAAACTTATCCATGAACTGCAAAATTTTTTTCCATTAAATTTTTAAAATTTTATTTTAACCACTCACTGAAATAACGACAATATTTGTCAGTCAGAATCCGAGGTTTCTCAACTGTATTAGCACATAATGAAAGCCCTGCTCCCACGCCCGTTACCCAATACATACAACTGGCATTTCACGTTAAATACGTGTTTACTCATGCACAAATACACACTTAAACAACACAAAACGACACAAACCAACAGAAGCTGAACCGGACAGTTGTATGCCAAGACGTATATGTACAGTTGATTGGTCTGTTGAAATAATGTTTCAAAACCATCTCGATGAATTTATGAATTCTGAATCAAATACCATCAAGATTCCTGCCATATTTATGCTCCAGTGCACCTGGAAGACATTCAAGTCAGTAGAGGTCAGTAAGTGCTCGATCTTATTAAATGTTATCTTAACGCTTTTATCTTTTATCTTTTGCATGATTTCCCCTTTGTTTGTTTAAACTGCGGCCATGCTGGGTTACCGCTTTGACCTTACTCCCTTGGGGTCCATATAAAATTTTATTGTTTATGTGCAATGAATTCGTAATAATTTTACAATAAACAAAATATATTAAAGCGTCTTTTACGCAATTTCCAATGTACATACATACAGTCATATATACAGACACACGCACATGCATATATGCTTACGTGTGTACGCGCGTGCATGTACACCCCGTATATAAATATTTAAAAATATGCATAAATATATGAACATTTATTTATGCATCCGTATAGACGTTATTTACGATAGAAACTGATTAAATAGCTAGTAAAAAAATGTGTTTACATAATTAACATAGCTTCCATATTGAGTTTCTAAGATACGATTACTTGTTTATATCCTAAAATTATTACATTTTCCATTGAAAGTTCTATCTATCTATCTATCTATCTATCTTAATTCCAAAGTATCTTTCTCTATTCCCAAGCGTTAAACTAATACATCCTTTTGTGGTTTACACCACCTGTCCTCGTCTGTTGTTGTTTTTTTCGTAAATTCTCCCATATATATATATATATATATATATATATATATATATATATATATATATATATATATATATATATACAGATATGTGTATATATATGTATGTATGCACGTTATATATTTATATTATAGGTAGATAGATATGTATACACATGTGTGAACGTAATCTATGTCTGCATGTATGCACATATGAGTGCACATGCCTATGTACATATTGATACAGGTGCGAAAGTGAAGCTATACAAGATGGCGCCTATTGATCGCTCAACTCAAAAGTATCTTTTTACAAATTTTACTTCCAGCGACGATTCGTTTATTGAAGAACTTTATTGCACTATTAAAAAAAAATTGGATGCAAATGTCCATGAATATTGATATCAATTGTCTTTAATTCTTCGAAATGATCGCAATAGCTGGAATAAAATTCATACTCTTTTACACATCGTTTATTTGTAAATAAGAAATCCTGACGACCATTATTTTAATTCATCATAAAATCAGAATCTTCTAGAACAGCTTTATTGATATCAAATCACATTTTCTTTTCTATTCGATTATTTAGAGCTTAAAGATACAATATGACAATTTTGATTTGATTTAAAAGCTGGAAAAATAGGATAATCGTGTAATTGAGAGACATTTTGGTGCTTTGTATATGCAATTTACCAAACGAATTTAATGGTACCATGTTTGATTCGCAACCGGGTGATTCTAGGGTCATTCCCACTGCGTGGAACTTTGGGCAAATGTCTTCTACTATAGCCCAGATCTTCGTGGATGGATTTGGTAGTCGAAACTGACAGAAGCCGGTCATGTATATACATACAAACCCTTGCTTCGAATCGAGCTGGATGGCAAACAAAAGTGTGGAGAGGAGTGAAAGCGTTTGAAGAATCCAGGATAATGCATGCAAGACTCAAAAGAAATTTCAAGAAGAATGCTGCGCTCAAAGAAGGTGAATCACAATGGTCTTTTTGTGTTCACAGTTTGTGACAGACCATGCCTTTCGTTTGCTGGCCTCAAATCTCATCTGCGAACCCATGGAAAACGAACTTCCACCAACTATTCTGCCTATATGTTTGTGCACACCTTTCAATGCAATGTATTCCAGAAGGCCAGCAAATCTAACGGAAGCCACAAAAGACATTTTAAGAACCACAAAGATCAGAACTTATCTGCAGCTGTTAGTGGTCCAAATCGGATGTGCAATCTATGTGAATGTCTTTTCAAAACATTGACTGGTTTAAAAAGTCACATCAGATGCCATGATGTTAATAAGGTGTGGGTAAAGGAGATGGTCAAACTCTGTATAAGGAGTAGACAACCACCATATATATATATATATATATATATATATATATATATATATATATATATATATATATATATATATATATATATATATATATATATATATAGATATATATATATATATATATATATATATATATATATATATGTATATATATATATATATATATATATATATATATATATATATATATATATATGTGTGTGTGTGTGTGTGTGTGTGTGTGTGTGTGTGTGTGTGTGTGTGTGTAGAGTGTTAAGTGTGATGTACAGAAGTAAATATTGAAAAAAAAGTCGTCAGAATTTTAGAATAACTTCTTTCATTTATTTTATACATATATTAGCGCTTTCGTTCGTCTTTCGAACTTGTCAAATATAAATCTGTGAAATTACAGAGATCTAGCCTATTTATATAAAAACAGGTGTTTTGGGGGGTTTTGTTTATAACAGAACATTGTTTTGTTTTTTTGTTTTTTTTGGGGGGTGAGGCTTTGGAGACAATGAAAGATGTATAAGTAGATAGAGAGATAGACAGGCAGATAGAGAGATAGATAGATAGACTGATAGACAGGCAGATAGAGAGATAGATAGATAGACTGATAGTCAGACAGATAGAGAGATGGATGGGGTAAAAGAGAGATATTGTCAATTCAAATAAACGGACGAATAGAAAACGAAGGAAAGAAGAAAAAACAACGAACGTGAGGATGTCCACAATAAGTGTATTAGTTTGACGCTCGGTGAAAGGAGAGAGCTTAACGTTTCGAGCATAGCGCTCTTCGTCAGCCGGAAAAATATCATCGATAGCACATGTGTAGTTACATTGCCAGAGAAGCAAAGGGAACAGAGAGAGGAAGAGATGGGAGAGGGGAGAGAAAAAGAGAGAGTGGAGGTTTACGGTGTATTAGAGAGAAAGAGAGAGAGAAAGAGGAAGAGGGACGGACAAATAGACAGACAGAACAGTGGTATAGGGAGATAGAAAGGAAGGTGATGGCCTGAGTATGTGATACTTAAGACTGTAAAGGGGGAGGGGGAAATGAAAGCAAAGCGAAAGAGGAATAGGAAAGGGAGAGAGAGAGAGAGAGTGAGAGAGAAAGAAAGGGAAATAGCGAAAGACTGAGAGGGGTAAAAAGAGGGATGGAAGCATAAAGAAATGTGGAGTGAGGTGAGAGAAAGGCGATGAATGTAGATAGAGTAAGGTATGTAAGATTGAGAGAGTGGGAAGGTGTCACGATAAAGTAGCCTGTTGATTGAGAGAGAGAGAGAGAGAGAGTGAAAGGTTAAGCGAAAGATAGAGAGTAAAAGAAAGGGAAATAATAAGAAATTGAGAAGGGGAGAGAGGGGGAGAAAAGAGAAAGGAACAGAGAGAGAATAGTGGAGCAGAGTGGTATGTATCAAGGTAGATAGAGTAAGTAATGTGAGAGTGGGAGAAGGTGTAAACGTCTGTAGATGATACTTAAGTGGCCTATAGTGGGAGAGGGAGAGAGAATATGAAAGACCAGAAGGGGGAATAGTAAGAGAGTGAGAAAGGAAGGGAGGAAGTAAAAGTGCAGAGAAACAGTAAGAGAGAGAGAGGGAGGGAGTGAAAGAAAGAGAAACAATGGTAGAGGGAGAAGGTGGGGATGGCAGTAGATGATACTTAACTGGCTACAGTAGGAGAGGGAGAGAGTAAAAGTGAACGGCCAGAAAGGGAGATAGTAAGAGATTGATAAAGGAAAAGAGAGCGTGAGATAGAAAGAGAAAGAGAGAGACAATGGTAGTATAGCGAGAGGGAAAGGTGAACAGGGTAGAATGTAGTAAGCTAGAAAGAGTAAGTAATGTGAGAGGGGGGGGAGAAGGTGTGAGTCTATGATAGTTAAGTGGTCTGTAGTTGGAGAGAGAGAGAGAGAGAGAGAGAGAGAGAGAGAGAGAGAGAGAGAAAACGAAGCGCGAAGAGAAAGGTTTGAAGAGTGAGAGATAAAGAAAAGAAATAGAAAGAAACTGAGAAAGGAAGAGGGAGAAAAAGACAGAGAGGAAGAAACAATGAAGTGGGAGAGGGAATAAGAGCGAGGAAGAGAGGAACGAAGTAGATAAAGTAAGTAACGTGAGAGAGGGAAATTGAAGGTGTAAGCAGTTGACACTTCAATAGCCTGTTGTGGGAGAGGGAGAGAGAAAGTTAAAGGCGAAGGTAAATAGAAAGAGACTGAGAGAGGAGGAGACAGAGACAGAGAGAGAGAGAAAGGAGGAGCAGGAGGAGGAATATGAAAGAAGGATAAAGAGAAAAAGGTAGGGGTGGTCAAAGATGTGATAAAAACGGAGAGGACGATGACGACGACAATAAAGAATTAGTTAACACAAAAACAAAGGTGGCTACGGAGAGCTGATGTCGCTAAGATCGGAGAAAACCAGTTTTATAGTGTTGCTGTTGTTCCATAATATCGCTGAACTGATGCTTGTGTGTGTATTACTAATATGAGAGCAAAGCAGCCGGTCGTTAATGTATGGATGGATAGAAGGAATAAATAAGTAGCTAGGAAACTTTATGCCGGAGATAGCTCGTTATTTCGCTCTCTACGTTTGTATCTGTGTTTCTGTTGCTGTTGTGTGTGGCTGTTGTTCGCCTCATGTCGTTTGTCATGCATCAAAACCTCTAATCAAACGCATTCCAGCCGTGGCCATCACCACATCTGTCTATGAGCAAGGACTCCTTGATCACAATAAACATTGTGACTTTGTCTAAACGACATTTTCGGGAGATTTGGTTGCTCTTTCTAGCAGTCAAGCGACTATTGGATGATGTAATTAACACTCCTATATTTATATACGTATATATATGTGTGTGTGTGTGCGTGCGTGTGTGTGTTTGTGAGTGAGTATCTATATGTATGTGTAAATAAAATGTCTGCGCGTATGTGTATATAGGTGTTTTTGTGTGAATAGAATGTGTGCACCGTGTGTATGTGTGTGTGTGTATATATATATATATATATATATATATATATATATGGATATATATGTATATGTATGTAAATATGTATGTGTATCTCATCTTTTTTATCTTCTACTCGTTTCAGTCATTTGACTGCGGCCATGCTGCAGCACTGCTTTGAAGGGTTTTCGACCCCAGGACTTTTTTGCAGTCTAGTACTTATTCTATCCATTTCTTTTTTGACGAACCCCTAGGTTATGGGGATGTAAATACACCACCAACGGTTGTCAAACGGTGGCGAGGAGGGAGAAACATGCACTTCTCCTTTCTTTCTGTTGAAGAGAGTAGCTCGAAACGTTAAAGACTTTCTCTATTCCCGAGCGTTAAACTAATACATCCATTTGTTGTTTACACCACCTGTCTTCGTCTGTTGTTTTTTTTTCGTAAATTCTCCCATATATATATATAATATATATATATATATATATATATATATATATATATATATATTATATATATATATATATATATATATATATATATATATATATATATATATATATATATATATATATATATATATATATATATATATATATATATATATATATATATATATTATATATACATACATACATATATATATATATATATATATATATATATATATATATATATATATATATATATATATATATATACATGCATATATGGGTACGGCATGTCACCAACGGTGCAAATAACATGAAATGCGTGAACAAACGCGTTAAATATGTAAACAACGAGGAAAAATGGGAGACAGATCGTACTCTTTCAGCAGACCGCTAAGTTACGGGGACGTGAACATATAAACACCGGTTGTCTACCGGTGATACGGTGCAAATGCAGACACCAACACACACAAAATCACACACATACATTATATATATATATATATATATATATATATATATATATATATATACACGACGGGCTTCTTTCAGTTTCCGTCTACCAAATCCACCCACAAATATTTGCTCAGCTCGAGGCTATAGTTGAAGACACCTGCCCAAGATTCCCACCCAGTGGGACTGAACCCGGAGCCATGTGAGAAGCAAGTTTCTCACCACACAGCCACGATTGCGCCTATGTTAGATGTCTGTCTGTCTATCTTTCTGTCTGTATGTATGTAAATATATATATGTATGTGAGTGTGTTTGTGTGTGTATGTGTTTATGTGTTTGCCTATTTGTGTGCGCACGTGCGCGGTGGGGGGTACCCACGAAGAATTGGAATGAAACGGGTGAAGCGTGTATTATTCAACCCGGAGATCGCACTGTATCAATCCTAGAATACTCTTCATGCGACTTTACTGCTAAGTGCTCAATGCACGACAATACTCCAACACATTGATTCCATACAGAAAGGGTTTTGAAGCGTTAACGAACTTAGGAACTTGATTCTCGCCAAATTAAATATAAAAGGGTCTAATATGAAAAAAATTATTTCAAATCGTGTGATGAATACACATTTGAAAAAAAAAAGGTGGTCCACGTGCACTCAATTAACACCCACGCTAACACACATGCTCCGGGATATACACATATATTTGCATGTTTGTGATTATATATATATATATACATGTGTGTGTGTGTATCATTATATATATAAGTATATATACGGTGTGTACATATATTTTCTTTCTTTCTCCCTTTCTCTGTCTTTCTTTCTTTCTTTCTCTCTCTCTCTCTTTCCCTCTCTGTCTTTGTCTCTCTTCTTCTCTCTGAATATATATATATATATATATATATATATATATATATATATACACACACATACAGATTCCTACAAATATATGTAAGTACATCCATATACATACATTATATAACACACACACACACACACATATATATATATATATAGAGAGAGAGAGAGTGACAGACAGACAGCCAGACAGACAGACAGACAGACAGAGGGGAAGGGAGAGGCAGAGAAAAAAATTAATTCTAATCTGTTTTGCTTAACCAACGATATAACGGTGAATACGTGATTATTTTTTTCAACAACAAATTCCAACGTGCAGGTTATAAAAAGAATTCGTTGCTCTCCGTCAGTTGCGACGACGAGTGTCCCAGCTGATCCGATCAACGGAACAGCCTGCTCATGAAATTAACGTGCAGATGGCTGAGCACTCCACAGACACGTTAACCCTTAATGTAGTTATCGAGGTAATTCAGCATGACACAGAGTGTGACAAGGCTGGTCCCTTTGAATTACAGGCACAACAGAAACAAGAAGAAAGAGTGAAAGAAAGTTGTGGTGAAAGAGTACAGCAGGGTTCACCACCACCCCATGCCGGAGCCTCGTGCAGCTTTAGGTGTTTTCGCTCAATAAACACTCACAACGCCCTAACCACTGGGCCATTGCGCCTCTACTGCTTATGTTGTAACTTGACCAATAAAGCCAATAATTTGCAAAACTATTGCAAAACTTTGCGCGCATGTGTGCGTGTGTGTGTGTGTATGTGTGTGTGTGTATGTGTGTGTGTGTGTGTGTGTGTGTGTGTGTGTGTGTATGTGTGTGTGTGTGTGTGTGTGCGTACTAATTCATTTTAAGTTGCTTATTGGGAAGCTACATTAAAAATATTATTTCGAAAAACATTTAATGAAAATAAAAAAGCATTATTGTGTTTGAAATAAGGAATATATTTATCATCACCTTGATTCTCATATATCGCATTAAACCCTAAGTGACTCCTTTATTTCCTGAATACTTCCGGTTAACTTCCTGAATAATCATTAATCATTTGAAATTAATTAAACGCCGTCACATTAAGGAAGACATCTGTCGTTTTACCATCTCATTCGACGTCATATTAAAACGTATACGGTGAACCTTGAGTAAACAAAAAAAGTCATTATAGGGTTCGTTGACCTAAATATAGCAGCGAAATTTCCCTTAAAATATAATCCCCTTGACTTTTACATTTAGCCGTATAAATGTATGAAGATATAAATATATATGTACACACCCACACCCACACACACACACAAACAAACGCGCACACACACCCACACACACACATATACATGTGTTTGTAAATATATATATATATATATATATATATATACACATGCAGATATATGTATATATATATATATATATGCATGACTCACCATGGGATTGCACCAAGAAAGTTACCCCGCGAGGTACAAGTTCGGGCAAGGCTGTTTATGGAAGACCAGTAGTCGCCCATGCATACCGGCCTCCCCTCGCCACTCCACCAGTGTTAGCCAAAAGTTTTATATACTTGACGAGAAGGAACTGGAGTGCAGAGCGAAATATGAAATTGATGGAATGACAAAGGACAGGAGTTTCATTGTCACCTTCGTCAGTTTAGTGTTGTTTCTGCTTTAAGAAGCAGTGCACTCAGAACTTAGTGTTTATGCACCACCTTACAACTTCTCTCGGAGCCTATGTACGTATACATGTATACACAAACACACATAGACACACACATGTATATATATACATACATACATACAAACATAAGAGGGCATTTGTAATGATCGTAATAAAAATGGGATTTTTAAAAAATAAGTGCAACAAATTAGCCATTATCTGAGCCATCATCTCAAATTAATTAAACGGCGTCGCTGTCTGGAAAATATCTGATTGTTTTGTAAACTCAAATTATCTGCCATCTTTACTTTTCATTTAGCCGTCACACACTCACACACAAACACACACACACCCGCGCGTACACGGAAACACACACAGTCACATACGGACGCACATCCACACATACACTCATATACTTACATCCATTCCACTATTAGCTAGACTATTTGATGAAATGGAGGAATGACTTAGTATAAAACCGGTTAAAAGACACGACTATAATTTCTCGGATCTTTAATGTTTTCAACAATTGCATTTACACGACGTTTCGAACTCTATTCATCATCATGTCACTTCAACGGTTTTTGTATAAGTCAATGAGCCTTGGTTACTGAATATAAAATGTGTTATGGTCGTGCTGATGACGGTTTTATATATATATATATATATATATATATATATATATATATATATGACGGGATTCTTTCAGTTTTCGTCTACCTACTAAATCTACTCACAAGACCTTGGTCAACCCGAGGCTATAGTAAAAGGTACTTGTCTAAGGAGCCACGCAGTGAGACTGAACCTGAAACCATGTGGTTGGGAAGCAAATTTCTTACCACATAGCTACGCCTGCGCCTATACATATGTTTGTGTGTATATATGTATTTTATGTTGTATGATGTTTGGTATGCCTGTAGTTTGTATAAGTAATTCAGATACATGCCACTGGCATTTCTGAGTTATTTCACCTAAGTACCTTTTGTTTAAATTACAATCTATAGCGCTGCCTGCTCCTGGTACGAACATGAAACGTTTGTAAGCTGAATGTGTCAGCGTTCATATCCACTGTGTCAGATACAAGAATATATATATATATATATATATATATATATATATATATATATATATATATATATATATATATATATATATATACATGTTGTATAAATTATTGATATATATATATATATATATATATATATATATATAT
>NC_142952.1:29574707-29577207 GCF_046866305.1 Octopus bimaculoides | reverse complement strand
ACTTCAGGTACATTCGCTTATTGCTCTTGGGATATCCTTGAAGATCACAGACACATTTATTTGCGACCTGTGAAGTGGAGAGATCACAGGATCGGTTTACAGACATGTCTGCTCTCAATAGTCGTCAAATAATTACTGCCATTTATCGCACTGTTGAATGCCATAAATAAATATACTTAATCATTAAAACCGGCGTCTTCGCAGCTTTTCAAAATGAAATGATAAGCGCTTAAATGCTGTTTAATTAGTAGCAGCCATTGCAGATGGATGCGTGTAGTGTGTGCGAACGTGTGTATTTGTACGTCTGTGCTTGTGAGAGACAGAGAAGGAGAGAGAGGGGGGAAAGTGAGTGAGAGAGAGCGTGAGAGTAAGTGTGTGTGTACGTATGCGTAAGAAATATATATATATACACACACACACACACACACACACATATATATGTATATATATACACACACAAACATATATATATACTGTATGCGTGTATGTATTTGTAAAAAGAATATGTATATATATGTATATATATATATATATATATATATATATATATATATATATATATATATATATATATATATATATATATATATATATATACATATACATGTATATATCCGTATATAAATGTATAACTATTATAGATTTACACCCCCTACACACACAAACATATATATGTATTTATATACGCGTGTATATATATATATATATATGTCTATTATATATATGTATATAGGTTATATATATATATATATATATATATATATATATATATAACCTATATACATATATATAATAGACATATATATATATATATATATATATATATATATATATATATATATATATATATGTATGTATATATACGTATATATCTGTATAGACTATATGTATACATACATATATATATTCATATATATATACATACATTTTATATATATATATATATATATATATATATATATATATACACACATATATATCTGCGTGTGTGTACACATTTATATATGCGAATTGAATTCAAAAGTATGGAAATATTTACATATAGGTATCTTTGCGTAAAATGAATGCGACACACACAGACGCACTCACGCATAGATACATATATGCTTATATACGCACATACTTGCATACACACATACATACTTGCATACAAACACACACACACACACACACATATACATATATTCATACCTTCACACAGACACAAACGCTCGAATATTCTTGTCATAATGCCGATTACTTAGTCTCCATCAATACTTAAGTGACGGAGATCATATTTCTCCCGAATAAGATGGCGCTCCTTTGCAGGATTCACCAGCAGCACTTTCCGAGTGGAGGGACAAATCGATTAGAGGGGCTTCGGTATTTGGCTGTCATTCTATTCTAAACGATCTCCCAAGTGATGAAAGACAAAAACCTCGCTTAGATCTGAACTCGGTTTGTAAGGGAACGGAAGAAATGCCCGCCGAGCATTCTGCGGGATGTTCTAACTATCCCGTCAGCTCGTCGCCATTAATGCGAATATAAAAGGCGCAGGGGTGGCTGTGTGGTAAGTAGCTTGCTTACAAACTATATGGTTCTGGGTTCAGTTTCACTGCGTGGCACCTTGGCCAAGTGTCTTCTACTATAGCCTCGGTCCAGCCAAAGCCTTGTGAGTGGATTTGTTAGACGGAAACTGAAAAAATCCCGTCGTATATATGTACATATATATATATGTGTGTGTGTGTGTGTGTGTGTGTGTGTGTGTGTGTGTGTGTGTGTTGTTCCCCCACCATCGCTTGCCAACCGATGTTGGTGTGTTTACGTCCCTGTAACTTCAGCAAAGAGACCGATAGAATAAGTACTAGGCTTACAAAGAATAAGTTCTAGGGTCCATTTGTTCGACTAAAGGCGATGCTCCAGCATGACCGCAGTCAAGATGACTGAAACAAATAAAGAAAAAATATATATATAATTATATATTTACGAGCTTGTGTATGTGAATGCGAATGCGAACATATGTATGTATGTATGTATGTATGTATGCATTAATGTGTGTCTATGTATGTATATATATGTATGTATTCATAAGTTCGTGTCTGTATGTAAGTATGCATGCATATATGTGAGTGTATATGTGAAGTGAATGCGAATGTATATATAATGTATTTGCCCCAGCATGGCCACAGCTCATGAGCTAAAACTAGATAAAATGAAAAATGAAAATATATACATACATATATATACATATATATATATATATATATATATATATATATATATATATATATATATATATATATATATATATATATATATATATGTATATATATATATATACATGTGTGTATATACATACATACATACATACATATGTATATGTATGTGTGTATGTATATATATATGTGTATGTATACAGCTATATATATACATCTATGTATATGCAGATATATATATAACTATATATATGTGTGTGTGTATATATACATACATTTATATATATATATTTGTATATAGATAT
>NC_142952.1:29544707-29569707 GCF_046866305.1 Octopus bimaculoides | reverse complement strand
AGTAGAAGACACTTGCCCAAGGTGCCACGCAGTGCGAATGAACCCGGAACCATGTGGTTGGTAAGCAAGCTACTTACCGTGGAAACCAAGATAAAAAATTCTTAAAAGTTGAAATTTTGAAACCCCAATTTTTTTGTCAGAATCGTAATCCCCGTTGCCGAAAACCTCCAAATCTGTGGGGGGGAAAAAAAAAGCGAGGAGAAGTAGAGAGCGAACACGTCCGCGTTTATCCTTACTTCACCTTATCTAAATATGGCTGCTATATGCTTAGTTGTAAACTTACGTCAAAATTTTCTCTCATATGCATTAACACGATTATGTTTCCTATTCTAATGAAACACGTCGTGTGTGAATGCCATTGGCTCAATACTAAATTAACTAAAGCTGTTTGCAGCCGTTTGTTGATTTACTCTAAAGCAATTACGGCTGTCTGCTGTAATGATCGACTCTATGAAATGCATGCCTGTCACTTGCCTTTGATAAATGTTTATATTTATACAAGCTTCTTTTCATGGTAGAATTTATACCCCGTCCGCAAAATCGCTTAATGATATCAAATTCGTTATTTATTAAGACCTTCCTTCCCATTGTAGCATAGGTTTTCCAGGATTCTTCTTCGGTGTTCTCGACTTTATGCTGTTTTTGATTCTTCTCTCCAACTGTATTTGTTCTTTTTTCCTTTTGTTTTATTTCGTATTCTACCTCTCTCTATCTCACCTCATATATTTACCTGTATATATATATATAATACACATAATATATGAGTATATGCATATATACGTACATGTATGTACATACCTACATCTACATGTATATATAGATGCATATCTGGGTACAGGACATTGCAAAAAAACGTGGACAAAATGATAAACAGAGTACAGAAAACACACAGGCCACATAGAGAACATTTCCTTCATCAGCTGCCAGCATACTAAGCGTTTCGAAGAATTAGGTACGTACGTACATGTACGTATATATGCATATACTCATATAATAGTTGTATTACATGATCGAACGCACGCGTCATCCTTGCAAGTAAGTTTTAACTATGTATATATATATATACACCACACCAGGGGTCCGCGGACCACAAGTTGGGAACCAGTGCTCTAGTAGAAGACATTTGCCCAAGATGCCACGCAGTTGGACTGAAACCGGAGCCATGTGGTTTGGAAACAAGCTTCTTACCACATAGCTACGCCTGCGCCTATTACGTAAGATCTGAACACATCCTTTGTTAACTAGCGCGGCAGACGACGGAAAGTGAAATGATGGTTGTTTCTGATAGAACCCTAAGGAGGGGCTGCCCGAAGACTATACCTCCCCGGAATAAGGAACGGAAAGGAACGAACGGATGGATTGCTTTACTATTAAGGGGTCAGGTGGGTGTTGATTAAGGAGCAAAAAACTCCTGAAATATGTTCACATACGCCCATTACCCTTTTCTCATCTTCGATCTCATTGTTTACAACTGACGTCTCAGGTACGTAACGATTTAACAAAAGTCAATGCTTCCTATAATTTCTATAGAATGTGTTGTTGGCACTCCGTCGCTTACGGCGTCGAGGGTCCCAGTTCATCCGATCAATGGAACAGAGCCTGCTCGTGAAATTAACGTACAAGTGGCTGAGCACTCCACAGACACGTGTACCCTTAACGTAGTTCTCGGGGATATTCAGCATGACACAGAGTGTGACAAGGCTGACCCTTTGAAATACAGGTACAACAGAAACAGGAAGTAAGAGTGAGAGAAAGTTGTGGTGAAAGAGTACAGCAGGGTTCGCCACCATCCCCTGCCGGAGCCTTGTGGAGCTTTAGGTGTTTTCGCTCTATAAACATTCACAACAACCGGTCTGGCAATCGAAACCACGATCCTACGACCGCGAGTCCGCTGCCCTAACCAATGGGCCATTGCGCCTCCACTTCTATAGAATATCTATAGGGATAACCTTAACATGTGACGTAAGGGCACTGCTAACACAGTAGAACACGATATTGACTTGTTAAAAACCCTTTTAATATACTTTATAGCATATTATGGTTGCGTAACGAAATACTGTTTCCCCAAACATCATTAAAAGTTTTAATATTCTCTTATCTTCAGTTCGCAAACATTTTCTTATATAAATAATAAGATACCAAATGACGGTCGCTCGGCCTTGCACCCTTCTAGATTTCCAAATTACATCTATAGCGAAGACAGAACAGGATTATATTAAGAAAATGTCAACAGCTCCGAATATCACCCATACATACTTCCCATTAAGACTCTTCCAGTTGAGATGTCCATTATCGACTCCTTGCTCTTAATGAAGAAAATATTCCGTGAAAATTCAGCAGAAAGCTCTTTATTGGATGCGTAACACGGCTCCGGTTAATTTAAGTTGCCAGTATTGTCAACCTAATTTAAAGCAGATCAATAGCCAGAGCTTTTCTCCCTAATTTTTCCAAGTAAAATCTACTAGGATATCACCTACTGCGTCACCTCAAGCATTATGTAACTGAAGTGTAATATTTGGCTGTTATTTCTAGCACGTCACGTTTTAACTGCACATGCTCCGTCGTTCTTTCTATGTGCGTGTGTTTTATACGTGTATTTACGTTTGTGTATGAGCATACGTAGTTGAGGCGCGTGGCCTAGTGGTTAGGGTGTCAGCACCATGATCGTAAGATTGTGGTTTCGATTCTTGGACCGGGAGACGCGTTGTGTTCTGGAGCAAAACACTTCATTTCACGTTGCTCCAGTCCACTCAGCTGGCAAAATGAGTGACGCTGCGATGGACTGGCGTCCCCTCCAGGTGGGGAATACATACGCCATCAAACCGGGGTACCGGGCCCATGAGCCTGGCTAGGCTTTAAAAAGGCGCGTTTATTTATTTTATATGAGCATACGTATGTGTGTATGTGTGTATAAATATACACATGCATATACATGCGTGCTTTTGTGTACACGCGTTGTTTATGGACGAAAAGGAATGGTAGACAGAACAGAAAAGTAACACAGTAAACAACTAAAGGTAAGCGGAAGGGAACGTAGTTTAAAAGCGTGCAAGTTCATGTGGACCAAAAAGTACCGAGACCAAAACCTACTAAAGGTAGCATTTAAATAACAGCAGGAGTCACTACCTAGATGGGTCGTTCTACTTTAGGGTATCAAGAGCTAAAAGGCCGAAACATTCGTGTGAGAGGAGTACTTGCTCTGATGACGTCTGCTTTCCGCTGATCCCGTAGGAATATCCGCTCTCTATGCGACACGTTTAAAATACACTTCTTATAAAATGGACTTAAAGCAATTCTTCCTACATTCGCCTGTATATCACCGATGTATTCTTTAACATATACAGGAAAGATACTTCTTTCCTTCTCTTTCGCTGACAGACTAATATTTGAAAACACATACTCAAACATACATACATATATATATATATATATATATATATATCTATATCTACACATATAAACACACATATATACATATATATATACATATATATATGATATATATATATATATATATATATATACATACTCACACATACATACACCCGTGTATATAGTTCAAAACAGACGTACACACATAAGTCAAATATTGATTAAATATTATGGGCTATACAGCTATATGTATATGTGTGCGCAAGCGTACATGCACACACAGATCCCCCTCACACACGCTCACACACAAGAACATAGATATTATATATATATATATATATATATATATGTATATATATATGTATATGTATATATGTGTGTGTGTGTGTGTGTGTATTTCTGTGAACATATATTGTACTGATGATAACGTTGTTTGCGCGTATACATACATACATACATACATACATACATATTGTGTATAGACGTAAGCGAATGCGCGCATGCGTGTGTGTTTAATTAGTTCATTAAGTCTATACCGAAGTTCAATGCCAGTAACCAATGAAGCAAAGGAAAGTTAATATCCGATGGGATATTTCTGTAGAATTAGATTTGATAACCTTCTTGCCCTGGAGCATACACACATTTTTCGACAAATACATACATACATACATATATATACATATGCAGAGTTATATATACACTCATACATTTTCATACATATAACACATATACACATACATGCATACCTAGTTACATATGTATATATATATATATATATATATATATATATATATATATATATATATATATATATATATATATATATATATATATGTATGTATGTATGCATGTATGTATGTATAAGTGTGTGTGGGGGGAGTGAGTATCTTTGTGTCTAGGTTTGTCCCGCACTACCATTTGACAACCATTGTCGGTGTGTTTACGTTCTCGTAACTTAGTAATTCGGCAAAAGAGACCGAAAAAAGTAAGTAACAGGTTTAACCAAAAATAAGATAATAAGGTCGACCCCTTCGAATAAAAATTCTTGAAAGTGGTGCCCCATTTTTCACATAAAGAGTAATGGGCCCCTATGAGAGCAGAAAACACCCTTTCCTGGGTTACATGGAGAAGAGCGGTAACTGCTTGCAAAGTAACTTTCAAAAATTGAATGTCTCCTATACATCCAATGCGATTAATCTCCTGAACGCTTTTCATCTTTTTAAAATATTGATATTGATGATTTTTATTAGCATTTAATTATTTACATAAGTGTCATCTCAGTTCATTGTATGTATTAAAATTTGCGAAGATATTGATATTATTTACCTTTTTTATTGACATTTCATTATTAATGTACAATTGTCATTTTATTTTATTACATCATATTTCTTGATATAATGTCTGCAAAGAGATCCTTCATTGGTCGAAAAATTATCACACTCTCAATAGGTTGTGTGAAAGAGCAATACTGGTTCTAAAAATACAGCGCTTTAAGTAAAATCAATGAGCAACTGGTGCAGTACCTTCCCAGAAGTCCTCACTAAGTCAGTTGATACAATCCCCAATCCAGAAGAGATGGTAAATTATCCAGCAGAACTTTTCAGTTCATTGGAGCTTCTAGGACTATCTTCCCACAAATTGGAACTTAAAATGGGAACCCCAGTAATGTTATTGAGGAATTTGGATCTACCAACACTCTGTAATGGGACACGCCTGGTGGTAAGCAAGATGATGCCACATGTTACTCAGGTTACCATTCTCTTTGGGTGTGGAAAAGGAGAGGATGTTTTCATACCTAGGATTTCTCTCATTCCACCGGGAGGAGAAATTCCCCTTTCATTCAGAAGATTCCATTTTCCTATTCGTATCAGCTTTGCAATTTTTATCAATAAATCCCAGGGTCAAACACTGTCTCTTGTAGGACTTCACTTGGAAGAATTGTGCTTCCTACACAGGCAATTATATGTTGGCTGCTCTAGAGTGGTAAGCAAAAAAAAAAAGCTATTTCATTTGTTCTACAAGGGAAAACAAAGAGTACTGTTCACCAAGAGATTTTGCAGTAATTATTGTTTCCAACTATGCGTTTCGGTATCCACTGCTCTTTGGGAATGATAAAGATGGATACCATTTCGGCATAATGCCAACAAACCCGACGACTGCATCAACAAAGCAATTTCCGGCATGGACTTCAGTATCTCCAATTACTCCTACAAACCACGTGGTGAGCTATTACGCCTTATTTTTTCAAGTAATTCATTGCTACATATTCTCACGTGACTACATAGGCTCAGTTTATGTCTCTTATTCCACAGCCACACCATCAATCCAATGTCAACCCTTCGCCTTCTGCAATATTTCAACAGCTCACCTCCTCGTTATTGTCTTCCATTGCAACCCCTTTCTGGACTATACCCATTTACGTACGACAACTCCATTACACCTACATTCATTTGACACTCAACCATACGACGGGTCGTGTTTGACGCAGCGCCGACCGCCGCGAAGGAGAGCATATCCACTGTCAGCTTTTCAAAAATCCCATACACCAAACCTCCCACCCACACATACACACACAGTTTTCCATGACAGGTTAGGAAATCCATCAAACGGACGCACGACATGTCGCTTAATCGAATTAACCCATCATTTACTCCACAAATGTTTTGTCGTCAATGCTACACTTTTCCGAATCACATGTTTCAACATAACTATAATACTTATATACATACTATGCCATTTTAATCCCGAGCAACGCTGGGTATCGCTGCAAGTATATATATATATATATATATATATATATATATATATATATATATATATATATAAGATAAACAAGAGTGAAAAGACTACAGAAGGCTTGTGTTATATGGTTAAAGTATATATTAAATCGTTATGTTAGAAAAATGTTATAAAATTTTGAGTATAGAAACATTGTATTTGGAGAAATGTCCGGTTTCGTATTTTCTTTTCAAATTTCTCTACCTGTATCGTAACATGTCTTCGCTCCGGTGTATAATTGTTATCTAGCACCTTCGGATGATCTCTATTCAACCGCTACACGACTGCTACTCAACAGTGACTCAACTCACCTACCATGACCAGACTACCTTTATTTATGTCTTGGGCGATCCTACTTCTCCGCTTTGGAGCGTCGACACAACATATATATATATATATATATATATATATATATATATGTGTGTGTGTGTGTGTGTGTGTGTGTGTGTGTGTGTGTGTGTGTGTGTGTGTGTGTGTGTGTGTGTGAGTAGAAAAAGATTTCTCTCACCCATTTAAATACTATTTCTAGTGGATCGTAAATATTTAGATGCACTTTACAAACATTACCTTCTAAGTTCTCCAGTAATATCAATGTATATTTTATACATTGTAATCAATACAGGAAATATACCAAATATTGCTGAATATAACATGTTATTGCTATTTTATGTCATTTAACATAGCAAGAAGAAACGGCCCGAAAACTCGGCTCTAAGATAACCCATTTTCTGAAATTGCTGTGCACGTTTGCTTTTTTTAAAAAAAATTTATATGGTAAATCCTGTCATCTCTCTCAATCATCTTTCAATCTCCCTGTCTTTCTAGTTGGGCCTACTCTGGTTATATATATATATATATATATATATATATATATATATATATATATATATATATATATATATATATATATATATATATATATATATATAAAGAGAAAGATAGAGAGAAAGAAGTAGAGGGAGAGTGAAAAGAGAGAGAGCAGGGAGAGAAAGTGTAAAGGTTGCAAAAGTAGAACACAAAAAAATGATGTGATGAAAATTAGACATGGAGTAGATGTTTATTTGACGCTCAAGAAATGGGATATGTAGAAGCGTATATCTTCAATATTTCTCTCCCACCTTTCTCCCTATCTCTCTCTCTCTCTTTCACTTCGACAAACACGTGAGTCACCTTGCTTCAATAATAATATTATGGAGACATATTTATGCATTCACTTGTTCGCCATATTTTACAATCCCTTTTAACGTTTTTATATTATTTTATTTTATCATATACTTTATTTTCGCGTTTTGTATATATATTATTTTCCGTCTTCAGGATTCTCAGTTCTATGTACTACAAGACATCTAATTCGTTTCCGAATTATCATCTAAAACAAGCCATAATATCTGATGGCGCGGCAAAGTCATCTCGAAAAAAAATTCGCAGCACTAATTATTCCGCTGTCATTAAATTCAAGAAGTGCAAAATAATAATAACAATCGTTTCTATAGGCACAAAGCCTGGAAATTTTAGGGGAGTGTATGTTCCACTGGTGCTTATTTGATCGACCCTCAAAGGATGAAAGGCGAAGTCGACCTCGGTGGAATTTGAACTCAGAACGTAAAGACGGACGAACTGCCGCGAAGCATTTTGCCCGGCCTGCTAACGATTCTGACAGCTCGCCGCCTTTATGTATAAGGTAATAATAATAATAATAATAATAGTAATAATTATAATAATAATAATAATAATAATAATAATAATAATAATAATACTAATTGAAAATAACTACCCCAAAATAAACCGCAGCACGTGCCCAAGTCGCACAGAGCTGCGCCCGGTAGTGCAGTGAAAGCACCTGATAAACTAGACTAGTCAATAATAATAATAATAATAATGATAATAATGATAATAATAACAATAATAATAATGATGATAATAATGATAATAATAATAATAATAATGATAATAATGATAATAATAATAATAATAATAATAATAATAAAGAAATCAATCTACCTAACAAATACGAAGAAGAAGAAGAAGAAACAACAAAAGCTATAAAACAAATGAAATCCAAACTAAAACTAGAACAGCAACGGACCATGATAAAACGATGGCAAGAAAAGCCCCTACATGGTAAATACTGGGCTAAACTAAATGCGAAAGAAATAGACAGAGAAAAATCCCAGCAATGGCTGAGAAGCTCAGGACTCAAAGCAGAGACTGAAGGATTTTTAATTGCTGCACAAGACCAGAGCCTCCCCACCAGAAATTACCAAAAACACATAATGAAAAGAAATATAACAAGTAACTGTAGAATATGTGTAGATCGACAAGAAACAATAAATCATATTATCTCTGGCTGCCCAGTCCTGGCTAAGAAGGAATATATTCACAGACACGACAGAGCTGGGACCTATATACACTGGAAGCTATGCCAACACTATGGAATAACAACAGAAAATAGATGGTATAAACACACGTCAGAAAAGGTCACAGAAAACGAGAAAGCAACCATACTCTGGGATATGCCAATACACACAGATAGAGAAATTAAGGCAAATAGACCAGATATAGCTGTCAAAGATCATGAAGAAAAAAAATGCTTTCTAATTGATGTATCAATACCAGCAGATGACAACGTTTCTCTAAAAGAAATGGAAAAACTTTCTAAATACAAAGACCTGGAAATAGAGATAACTCGAATGTGGAATCTAAAAACAGAAACAATTCCTATCATAGTAGGTGCCTTAGGTATAGTAAAAAAATATTCAGACAAATACATAACAAAAACACCAGGACTTACAAATATATATAACATACAGAAAATTGCACTACTGGGTACTGCACACATTCTACGCAAAACACTTTCAATACAGTAAACATAAGAGCACTACAACAAACCACAGCACATACCCAAGGCGCACAGAGCTGCGCTCGGTGGTGAAGTGAAAGCACGTTATAAAAATAAAACTACTGAACAATAATAATAATAATAATAATAATAATAATAATAATAATAATAATAATAATAATAATAATGATAATAATAATAATATCAACCGCAGTTTTCAGCTGTTGTCGAGAGCAGGAAATTATTTTCCCGTTTCTTGGAATAATGAACTGCCTTGTCAGTTCTCGGGGAAAAAATTGGTTGAATGTTTAATGATTTCCATTCAGTGCTGGACCCATGAGAGGATCTTCTACCTTAATTATTCTACAGTGAAGCACTTAAACTTTTATTTCCCACCTGCATGTTTTCAAAGCTGTCTCTAATTTCGTGCTATGATTTTACCTTTGTTTGTGCATTCATTAGAACAAAAACAACAACAACGTTAGACGTGTCATCTTCATATTTTCCTTCAAATTATTGGGTAAAAATATTTGAAACAAAATTTTTTATCGTTTAATTTTTAAAAGATTTTCAAAAATCTTTTTTATTTCGTTTTATTTTTATTGCTTTTTTTTTAATTCGCATTCGGTTCAATTAAAAAGAAAATTGAATATTTTCAAATATTGCAAATATTGATTCGCATAAAATCATATTGTGTGTGTGTGTGTGTGTGTATGTGTGTGTGTGTGTGTGTGTGTGTGCGCGCGTCGGTGAGAGATAGAGAGAGAGAGAGAGAGAGGGAGAATGAGGGAGACAGCAACAGAGAGCGTATGTATGAGTGAGACAGAGACAGAGAACGAGAGAGAATGAGAGTGACAGAGAGCGAGAGAGAGTGAAAGAGAAAGAGAGAGAGACAGACAGACAGACAGTGAGAGAGAATGAGGGAGATAGAGAGAGAGTGTGTATATGTGTGTGTGTATGTGTAAGAGATAGAGAGAACGAGAGAATGAGGGAGAGAAAAGGATAGAGAATGTGTGCGTAGGTGTGTGTGTGTGTGTATGCGTATGTGTGTGTGCATGTGCATGTGTGTGTGTGATTAGGAGTGTTAATGTAAATTAGAGTAGTTATATTACTGGTATTCGTTTAATTTATAATGCTGCGCCTTGAGCAAGTGTTTCTACTATAGCACAAGCGCCGACCAATATTTAGAGTGTGAATTTAGCAGTCGGAAACTGTGTCGAATCCCGTGGTGTATATACATACCTTTATATACACACGCACACATACAGACACACACACATATATATGCGTATGTATGTATATGCATGTATATATATATATATATATATATATATATATATATATATATATATATATATATATATATATATATATATATATATATATATACTTGTACGTTCGTGCAAGAGTGTGCACGTCTTTGTGTTTGTCCTCTCCTCACATCAACACTTGACAACCGATGTTTGTTTGTTTAGCTCCCAGCTACTTGGCCGCTGCGGCAGAAGAATTTGATATAAAAGTGACAAACTTCTCAGAATATATATATATATTCTATTATTCTTTTACTGCGGCCATGCTGAAGCACCGCCTTTAGTTGAACAAATCGACCCCAGGACTTATTCCTTGGAAGCTTAGTACTTATTCTATTGGTCTATTTTGCCGAACCGCCAAGTTACGGGGACGTAAACATACTAACGTCGGTTTTGAAGCGATGGTCCTGTTGTCACCGGAGCATGCTATGTCTATTATCATACGTGTTCTTTCTTATTTTATTCAGCACAATGATGTCCGGTTATCAATCTCTGGTCGGTTGATCGCATAAGGATCATTGTATTCCATAGTATTTTGCAATTCTCATTCTCGGTGTGACTCCTTCTGGAGTTTTCTCTATTGTTATCATTATTATCATTATTATTATTATTATTATTATTATTATTATTATTATTATTATTATATTTATATTGAAATAGTGCTGCTGCTGCTACTAATCAATACAAACCTGGCCTGAATCTACTTTCGTTTTGGCAATCATTATAAAAGAATCAGTAATTTCATAAGATTTAATTTACCAAGTTTGCTTGTTAGTGAATAGTCTTAATCAAGCCTTTGGGCTTTGGTCTCCTTTGACAAACACTACTTCCTCAGGTTACGTATTATTAGATTAAGAACATCAGCTTTTCAAACGTGGTTCTTTTCTCCACTAGATTTTGTCGCTGAACAAATCGACGATATACGGCTAAATTCTTAAAGCACTTTATTCTGTCTATTGTACTACAAGCTGCTTGAATGGTTATATGGTTGAGATATTCGATATTTGCAACCATGTTAGTTCCGGGTTCAGTCCTACTGCACGTCGCTTCGACCAATGACATATATCAAATGTTTGTGTACACGTAAGCTCACTTCTTCCATCATATCGACATTACCTTTACAAGTCCTCTATGTGCCACATGTCAGATGACGAAATGATCGCAGAGCAACGTGACATGAAGGGTTTTGCTCAAGAACACAAATGCAACGCCCGGTCTGGGAATCAAAACCACGATCTCGCAGTTATGAGCGCAACACCCTAGCCACTAAGCCATGCGACGTATCTTTGTGTGTGTGTGTGTGGGGGGGGGGGGGGGGTTAAAAATGTTAAGACATTTTAAGATCCACAAATATCAGAACTTTACTGTAGCTCTTGGTGGTCAAATTGGATATGCAATCTATGTGGATATCTTTTTAATACATTGTCTGGTTTAGAAAGCCACATCTGACGCCATGAGGGATCGAAGGTGGAGGTACAAGATGCGGTCAGACTCTGCAAAAGGATTAGACAACCATCATATATATATATATATATATATATATATATATATATATATATATATATATATATATATATATATATATATATATGTATATGTATGTATATAATGTATATATATACGCGTATATATATATGTTCTATGTGTGCCATAAATATCGCCATCCATTTAGAGACAAATTTGTAGTTTAGAATCAGTAGTTCTTTGACTGCTATTTCTAAATTTTCAGTATGTTGGAGAAGCAACTCAATGCTAATCCCGTATATTTATGATGATATATGTATACATATATATACATATATATATATATATATATATATATATATATATATATATATATATATATATATATATATATATATGTATTCATATATATATACATATATATATATGTATACATATATATATACATATATATATATATATATATACATACATATATATATATATATATATATATATATATATATATATATATATATATATATATATATATATATATATATATATATTTATATATATATATACACATATATATATACATATATATATATATATATACATATATATATATACATATATATATATATACATATATATATATATATATATATATATATACATATATATACATATATATACATATATATATATATATATATATATATATATATATATATATGTATATATATATGTATATATATATGCAATCCTAACACACATACTTACACATATAATATTATGTGAGTGTGCTTGTGCGTGTATGTGTGTATAGTTGTGTGTATGAGTTAAGATTGCATTTATAGATCAGAGATGGATGGAGTTTTGAGAACATTTGACAGGTATTTGTGGTAACGCCTCTGAGATTTTGCGGCCTGAAGCTATAGACGAAAACACTTGCTCAAAGTGCTACTCTGTACGACTGAACCCGGAACCATATTGTTGAGAGGCACTCTTCTTACTACACAGTCACGCTTGTATGTGTGGTAAGAAGCTAGGTTCACAACCACATGCTGTCGGGTTCACTCCCACTGTGTGGCATCGTAGGCACCGGCACAGAAAGAACACAAGCGGAAATCCAATGAAAAAAACACATACGGAAAAATAGACGATAAGGTAACAAATCGAAAACTAGACAAAAACAAGATACACGGATCATTCGTAGCATATTTCCTCATCAGTTAGTGTCTGGAAAGTCACATGAGGTTCGCGCTTTTTTACACCTGAGACCGCTTGAATCTGGCAGGCGCCAGAGCATTAAGCTAAAAGCGTCAAGCGCTTTGGAAAAGCAAATGAATGTATACAAGAACGAAAACAAGAACAAGAAACCAAGAATTATACACATACAACAGACGAACGCCTTTCGGCTATACAACAGAACGAAAATAACTGTACATTTACAAATAAATGAATAAATAAATAACAGAAAAGATCTTTCGACTATGCGACGATGTAACGTGATGAAGTAATAATACAAGTACAATAGAAAAAGTATTATACATATACAATAAACATTATACATCTACAATGTATGTGTGTGCACGTGTGTTTATATATATATATATATATATATATATATATATATGTATGAGGGCTTGTGTGTGTGTATACGGATTTGTTTCAGTTCCCGTCTACTAAATTCAGTACAAAGAATAGAAGACACTTGCCCAAGTTGACAGGCAGTGGGACTGAACTCGGAACCACATGGCTGGGAACCAAACGTCTTACCACGAAACCACGCCTATGCTCATTTACCAGAAAAAAAAATTAAAAAGAAAAAAAAACAATACTAGAAGGTCACTGTCTTATAATGATTTGCAACTACGTTTCACGAAGTCGACACGAGAGGTCGCTGCCTGCAGTGGTGTCAGATGATAAAATAATATCTAGGTTGTTTTATATAATGTCAGTTCAGCAATGCTGGCAGTTCTCTGGTTTTGTCGTAATTACTTTATTGATTGCAAAGATATATAAATATATGGTGATGTATAACGTATTTGTAAAGATATATAAATAGATGTACAACATAGATTTATTTCTGTATACGCACAACTCTCTCTCACTCACTTTGTATGTATGTATAGTCATATATATATATATATATATATATATATATATGTGTGTGTGTGTGTGTGTGTGTGTGTGTGTGTGTGAAGGCGCATGGCTCAGGGGTTTGAGCGTCGAGCTAACGATCGTGAGGTTGTGAGTTCGAATCCCGGACCGGGCTGCGTGTTGTGTTCTTGAGCATGACATTTTATTTCACGTTGCTCCAGTTCACTCAGCTGTAGAAATGAGTTGCGACGTCACACGTGCCAAGCCGTATCGGCCTTTGCCTTTCCCTTGGATAACACTGGTGGCGTGGAGAGTGGAGGCCGGCCTGGCTCTTCCGTAGAGCAACCTTGCCCAGACTTGTGCCTGGTAGGGTAACTTTCTAGGTGCAATCCCATGGTCAGTCATGACCCAAGGGTGTCTCATATATATATATATATATATATATATATATATATATATATATATATATATATATATATATATATATATATATATATATATTTATATATATATATATATATATACATATATATATATATACATATATATATATATACAGAGTGGCCCAAAATTAGGTTTACAGTTATCATACATACATACATGTGGTCAGAAAATCTTTGTAAGTTTTCCTTTCCACAAACTACATGATACAAGTGAGGGTGGAAGAAAGATAAAAGAAAAAAAGTTTATTAAAATGTTCAAACCTGCTCTGAACGGAAATAACAGCAATAATATAAAACCCACTTAATGATGTGGATTAATAAATATAAACAAGTGACAGAATATCGATCGGTACGCCTGGAAAACTGACATTTAAGAGTATGTGGATTGGTCAAAAAGGTATTCCAAAAACTTCTGCATTCTAAGAGGTACTAAAGTTGTCAAGAACTCAACTGTCAGTTAAACACATTTTAAATTTGATTAGTACACTATGTATGAAAGCGCTAATTTAAATTTATGAGCATTGCAAAATAAATTTTTCCATGTTAAAATGTTAAAGTACCATAATAATGAAAAACGTGAAAAAACATGTTTTAACTTTATTCAACTCATATAACAGTCTATACACATTCACACAAATTCGAATATATATATATATATATATATATATATATATATATTGTTGTACTTGGGGATGGTCATATTGCCAGTTTAGCCAATAAAAACACACGCACTGTATATTTGGTGTTAATTTTTTTTTTTTTTTTTTCAGCTTTATATTACATTAATCTTAATCTTAATCTTATTTCGACCAGAGTTCTTTCGTCACACTTCTGTGACCTCATCAGTGGTCCTTTGTTTCCTTCTTTCTTATGTGTGTCTCACCTTGCTAACTATCAGCCATTTTGTAAGATTAATGTAATATAAAGCTGAAAAAAAAAAAAAAAATTAACACCAAATATACAGTGCGTGTGTTTTTATTGGCTAAACTGGCAATATGACCATCCCCAAGTACAACAACATCTGTTTCAACACACGATTTCACATAAAAAATCTTGCAAAACAAATATATATATATATACATATATTATTATTATTAATAAAAAAAAAAGCGAAGGAAAAGACACAAGTAAAAACAAAAACGCGGGGACGTGGTACATGCAAATTATTAAAAGACGCTTAGGGAAGGAAAAAAAGTTAGTTTTACGTTTCGAGCAAAGCTCTTCTTCGGAAAGAGGAGACAGAAGAAAGTCCAAGAGAAAAGGAAGACGGAGGAAAAAATCGCCAACAATCCACATGTATTTACATTTTGGAATGATCGGAACGGATTGGACAAAGAAAAATTTCTTTCTAAGACAGGAGAGTGTAAGAGAAGGAGGTATCTGTGTGTATGTGTGGGAATGTGTGTGTGTGTAATAGCATGTGTGCGTATGTATGTGTGGCAGTAACTGAGTGCGTGTGTGTGCGCGGGTGGTGGTGGTAACTGTGTGTGTGCGTGTATGTTCTGTGTAGTATTAACTGTTTATGTGTGTATGTCTGAGTGCAACGACTACTGAAAAGGTTAGGGTTAGGGTTAGGGTTAGGCACTAAAAGAGAATGACTCCCTCCAGACACAAAATATATACATACATGCATACATACATATATATATATATATGTGTGTGTGTGTGTGTGTGTGTGTGTGTACGTATAAGTACATACATCCATATATGTGCATGGATGCATGTACGCGCATGCATAAACGCGTACCTACGTTCTTTGATATGGATACACATTTTCACATGTCTAATTGTGATAGGAAATATCTTTTATACTTAGCGTATAGTGAAGTACACGCATATTACACGTATACAATCACACATAATACACACACATATATATATACAGACACATGCACACACATGTATATACACGCATGGATGCATAGATACATACAGACAGGCGCATACAATTATACACCTGTTCATGTAATGGCAGATGCCAGCAGCGAGAAAAATAGCAGAAATGGTGTGGCGATGCGTTGTTATGTGACGATGTGCAGACAATACGGTTGTAGGGACAGATTGAAGAGAAAGGAGGGGGGAGATGGGGAAGGAGAGAGAAAGACACAGAGTCAGGGAGAAGAAGAAACAGACTGTGGGAGAGAGAGAGAGAGAGAGAGAGAGAGAGAGAGAGAGAGAGAGAGAGAGAGAAAGTGTGTATGTGGTGTGTGTGTGTGTGAAAGGTATTGTGAGGTCCGGAAAAAAGCAACGTAGTAGTAGTAGTAGTAGTAGTAGTAGTAGTAGTAGTGATGGTGGTGGTGGCAGTGGTAGTCATGGCGGTGATGTTTGGTGTTGTGGTGGTGGTTGTTGTGGTAGTGATGTTCGTGATAGTAGTTGTAGTGGTGGTAGCAGCAGCAGCAGCAGTAGCAGCAGCAGCAGCAGCAGCAGCAGTAGCAGTAGTAGTAGTAGTAGTAGTAGTAGTGAAGACTAGCTAAGAAAATATGAAGGATCGTAGAAACGATTCTGAATGTACGTTTGAAATTTTGCTTTTGATATTGTTTTTCTTTAATCAGTTTTGTGTGTAGGAGGTGCGTGTGTGTGTGTGTGTGTGTGTGTGTGGAGTGGGGTTGTCTTCGAGAAAATTCGATGGAAATTGTTTCTAGAAAGATTTCGTAGGCGAGCATAAAAGTGGATCCGGACTTAACACTCGATATTCGACGATTGTGATTTTTAATTTTGTTTAAATATGGTTTCCATATTTCAAACCCACACACATACAAACACACTTATACACACGCACACTCACGCACGTACATACACACACATATTCTCTAAGGGGGTTTTGCTGATCGAAATACTAATATTGCGCGGAAGTAAACAAATTAACACGAGTTATCAAGCGGTGGAGAGGAAACAAACTGAAGCATAAAGACACACGTACATACATTTATATATATATATATATATATATATATATATATATATATATATATATATATATATATTAATATTTCTAAGTCTCTCTAAAGGAGACTACGGCAGCCAGCGGTACTGGATAGTTATCGCCAAGCTGCCGTTGATTAGCTCCAAGAGGCCATCGCCTCTAGCTAGCTATGTGACACACGAACCTGTGTCCATTATAACCTTCGAACAGGGGAGGTTAGCTGCTTCCCCTTGCTGGTCTGGCAATTTTTTCAGGAGAGTAGACGACAAATAGATGTATTAGTTTAACGCTCGCGAAGTGAAAAAGTCTTTAACGTTTCGAGCCTACGCTCTTCCACAGAAAGGAACACAGAAAGAAGCAAGGGGAGGAAATAAAGAATGTGTAGTGGCTAGCGATCCATCATGGCGAATGCCGGACAGAGGGGTCATACAGAAGAGCTAGGAAGAAGGGAGATAATAAAGTGGTGGTGATCCCAAAATGAAGGTGCGCGTGCGTATATATATAAGAGAGCATGTTTGTGCGTGTGGAGGAGGGCTGGTGACCTTGGCGTGTGCGTATGTGTAGGTGTGTGGATGATGGTGTGGGGCTGGGAAGTGGTTAATGCTAGTGTGTGCGTGGTGGTGTGATGTGATGTGATGTGGTGCTGTGTGGTATGGTAATGTGTGGTGTGGTGGTGTTGGCATGTGGGGGAGGCGAGACTGGAGAAGGCAAGGGTGGGGTGTAGGTTAGGCTGAGGGTGGGGGTAGAGGTGGGGGTATGTGAGGGTGGGTGGAAGGGATTGGGTGGGGTGGGATGTTGTGGTTAAGGAAGGTGGGGTTGGATTGTGTAGGGGTGGGGTTGGATTGTGTAGGGGTGGGGTTGGATTGTGTAGGGGTGGGGTTACGAGGGAGGGGTGACGATGAAGGGAGAGGGTAAATATATCATTTTGTTAAAATCCTTTTAAAATCATTATATATATATATATATATATATATATATATGTGTGTGTGTGTTTATATATATGTATGTATGTATGTATGTATGTATGTATGTATATATGTATATATCTATGTGTGTGTGTCTTTGCGTCATCACTTGACGACCGGTGTTGGTGTGTTTGCCTCACCGTAACTTATCGGTTCGGGAAAAGGGACGGACAGAATAAGAACTATGCTTAAAAAATAAGTACTGGGGTTTATGTGTTCGACTAAAAACAATTCCAGGCGATGCTCCTGCATGGCCGTAGTCAAATGACTGAAATAAGACAAAGGAAAAAAACAGAATAGACTTCTATACCCTCATTGTAGATCCCTGCCATGAAATACTCTGGGAACTTATTACTGCAGGGATTTGCACCCCCACCCTATTCTGGCGGAGTGCCCCTAATTTTCCGACTCATAGGGCTCGTTACTCAGTTTTCATGGCGCATAAATGACCGAGAACACAAGATTCTGGCTCATGGGTCCTCATTTGCAGATGAGTGGGCTGCAGCAACGTTAAATGATGTATTGTACTTAAAAACACAACGCAGCTCTCTGTCTGGGAATCGAAACTACGACATCGTGATCGAGAATGAAACATCCTAATCACCAGTCCATGCATCTTCCCACGTTCGTATCATGGGCCTGTGAGAATTTATTTATTTTTCATGAATTTACATTTAATATTTGTTTATCTTTTACTTTTTCCAATTTTTCTTGTTAAAATAAATTAAATATATTAAACATATTATTTTCTTTTGTTAAAAATCCTTTTAAAATCATTTTAAAATCTTAGTAAGATTTTTAGCTGAAGCGATACGTTTCTCGATGAAAAACTCAATAAAAATTTATTATCTTAATTTGTGTTTGGAAATAGGGTTTATAAACCAGCTGACGACGGATTCCATTTTTCATCCGTTTGCAAAAAGAATAAACAAAACAAAAAAACAAAAATATATATATATAACAATAATAAATAATAAAATATATAAATATGTCGTTTATAATTATGAAAAATCAAATCAGCTTTGAAATAAAAAGAGAGAACAAGAGAACGTGGAAGAAAAACAAGCAAACGGCATATTTGAAGAGTTAAAATATTTCAGCAACTAAAATATTCTGCCATCAATATAACAATGTATAATTTACATTTCTCTTCTTTTACGCGGATTCTATAGGAACTAATTATATTTCTGTAAATTTTGTCGAAATAATCTTTACTGCATGAACGTACGAAATAAACTTCTGTTTTATTATTATTTTTTTTTTCGTTTCATTGTTGTTTGATACAGGCAAATATAATATGCATGTATGTATGTATGTATGTATGTATGTATGTATGTATGTATGTAATATATTCATACATACATAAATACATGTATACATATGTGTGTGTGTGTGTGTGTGCGTATAAACATATGGCTGCTCTTCATAGATATACACGTTCACAACCTGATACATAGTTACAAGAATATAAAAATATATATACATATATATATATATATATATATATATATATATATATATATATATATTCGCGCTACATATATACACACACACACCAACAAGCCTATGTATGTATGTATGTATGTTTGTATATATATATATATGTATGTATATACGTATGTATGTAATAAACACATGCATAAATACATGTATACATATGTATATTCGCGCTACACACACGCATACACGCACGTATATATGTGCTTACGTATGTATTTATATATATGTGTGTGTGTGGTTTTGTGTGTGTGTATGTATGTGTGTGTATGTATGTGTGTGTGTGTTTGTGTGTGTGTGTGTGTGTGTGTGTGTGTGTGTGTGTGCGCGTGTGTGTGGTTGTATGTGTATGGATACAAGCCCGCTTCAGTACGTAGTACAACATTGATGTAACAACGCAATGACAACAAAACCTCCTGATTTATTACGGATATTGTGTTCCATACATAATAACGTGACGCAGTGTGATATAAGACATTGTTGTATCAGAATGTATTGTGTTTTGGTTCGCAAAAATTGCAATTATACTGATGTAATGAAAAACAGTTTTTTAAGGAACATTGTAAATATCAGAAGCAGATTGCTAGGTTGTGGAGTATTCTGTTACAATGCATTATGCAGATAAGCTCTCTCTATATATATTATCTTAGCAAAAATATGTATTCATAAATGACTAATGGGGATGTTGTAAAAATAACTTGTGACATTGTTTATGACAATGCCATATATATATATATATATATATATATATATATATATATATGTGTGTGTGTGTGTGTGTGTGTGTGTGTGTGTGTGTGTGTGTGTGTGTGTGTGTGTAAGAAGCTTGCTTCCCAACAACATGGTTCAGGGTTCAGTCTCACTGTGTGGTAATTTGGGCAGGTGTCTTCTACTATAACCTCGGGAACCGCAACAGTGTCAACAACACGACTAACAACGACACCAGCAGCGGCGGTGACATCGATGGCTATAACAACAACTACCACAATGGCAACAGCGTGCGCGAACACACAAACACAGAGAGATACAGGAACTGTACCAAATGTTCGGGTCCTAGGACAACAGCAGCACAGCGGGGTAAGAGAAAGGGGGCTGACAGGAAGGCCATACAGCTGCTAAGAACTATGACACATACAAGCATACACGCACACATACACCCAAACACACACACAAACACGGACACAAACGCATGCATACATAAGGATACGCATCAAAGAAGTGCAGGACAGAGTAAGTGGAGCAACAGTACACGCGAAAGCGAAAGGTATCGCTAAAGAGGTCACATATGTGTGACGAAAGATTTCCAGACAATGGACATGAGTTAGAATAGGAATATTAAATAAAAGAGTGAAGAACAAATAGAAGTGCGTGAGTTTATTTGGTAAAAAAAAAAAAAAAAAATTACCATCCCGAAATACAACAATATCAGTTTCAACACACGATTTCACATCAGGAGGCTTTCAACACAAATTCATAAACGTATATATGTGTGTATATATATATATATATATATATATATATATATACATATATATATGTGTGTGTGTGTGTGTGTGTGTGTGTGTGTGTGTGTACATATATACATACATATATATATATATATATATATATATATATATATATATATGTGTAAATGTATATGTATTTATATGCATATGCATGCCTTATTACGTTTATTTGGATCACTACCTCAACTATATATATAAACCAAATTCATTTATATGTTATTGGTCACTCTGCGGCTATAGCAGAATACACTCGCCGAAAGTGCCACGCAGTGGGCCTGAAATCGAAACATCGCGGCTGCAAAGCGAGCTTTTAAACCACACTGCCATGCCTGCAAGGAATGTACATCTATATCATTGTGTGTTTGAGTGTGTGTATATATATATATATATATATATATATATATATATATATATATATATATATATATATATATATATATATATTCATAAGTTCGTAGATATTCTTGCTTGGACACGGACACAAACAATCACACACATGTATCAACATTTTATTTAGCGTTGGCAAATTATATTTTTATATTGGTAAATGAGAATCCGGCATAACTAGAAATCTCTAACATACCGCTGTGCCTCATTAAATCTAATGCAAATATCATTTAATTGTTGCTGTCAAAATAACAAAACGGCTGATTACAGCTAATCTAATTAACAATTGTCATAGAAACTATAAATAATGAGAGAGATGGTGGAGTAAAAGTTGTTTCAATAATTTTCAACCAACTGGAATCTTGGAAATACAGTGTGGGATTGACTTGGGTTTAGGTTGCGTGTTATACTCCATCTAGCTGTTGATGTTTAAGGTAACGTCTCTTGTTTACAATATCCTCTTTATTTGGTGTGGTACTGTTGTAGAAGGATTCCCACCCCCACCCCCCGTGCCAAGTGACTAAAGGTGGCCTGATATTGTTATAAATTAAAGAACTGTGAGCGATTGGCAGTTCGTGATGGTAGCAGTTCACTGTGAGCCTTTGATATATGGCGTTGAGTTTTGGGTAATAGTAATAGTAGTGCGTCGTGTACATACTTTTCCTCCCTGTTTCGTTACATTATATATCCAATAAAAGGAGATAAAAGGTATATAGAAGCCTCATTTACAGTACTGACGTCAGTCATAGTGTTGTCTTCATCTTAATTGTTGCTTTTACTCTGTTTCGGCTGTATATGCTACGGCCGTTTCCGATGCCATCATTGCTGCTTAATGCTGTTTGAACACCATAAAAAGTGAAACGTTTAAGATGAGACAGGGACAGCTGCAACGTAAACAACGAAGCCGTGGCTAATAGGAAGGAATAGAGCAGGCGTTCTGACTCCGAACTCAGGCCAGGATACATTCTGCATCTTTGGGCTCCATTCAGATGGATATGTGTGCGTGTGTGTGTTTGTGTGCGTGTGTGTGTGTGTGTGTGTGGGGGGGGGTCTGTGTGTGTGTGTGTGTGTGTGTGTATCTGACTTTTAAACGTGTATCTAACTAAAGTTCAGTGTAAATTTAAACTTTAAAAGAATTGATATTAAACTTTCATCCATCAAGTTCTTTCTAGAATTTATACATAGTAATACATACACACAAACACAGGGGCGCACTCAGCTTCACACACACACACACACACATGTATATATATGGTATATATATTTAAGCTTGTATAAATTTTAATCAGTCAATATCACTAGATGCAGCGCTATTACAACTTTTTCATGTGCAATATTAAATTCAAAATTTAAAGTTTTAATAATTTTATAATTAAGTTCTATATATACGATAAAACTAATCTTTAAAGAACATTTAGACGACTTTTATAGCCGTCTATCAACATCTTTATAATAAGTTTAGATTTTCATAAAATTTAATTATTAATTCAAATTTATTCATTTCTAGTAACGTATAAAAACTTCTGCGTGTGTACACTCAGATGAGAATCTCTCTCTTTCTGTTCCTCTCTCTTTCTCTCTCATGCTCTTTCTGTCTCACTATATATATATATATATATATATATATATATATATATATATATATATATATATATATATATATATTTAGCCACGCGCACACTAACGCATTCACATACACAAACATATAGATATACATTGATGCATGCATGTAAACACAATCATAATCATATCTATATCTGTATAAGTATGCATATAGGAGAATGAACTAAACGGAAAGCACTTGAAACTAGAGATAAATAATAGATATATATATATATATGTATATATATATATATTATATATATATGTGTATATATATATATATATATATATATATATATATATATATATATATATATATATATAGATAGATATATATAGCTAAATATAACCACTGAACCATTGCGTCTCCATTATGTGTGTGTGTGGGGGGTAGTTCAGTCAGATTCGGGTAAAATTCTTGCAGAAGGCCGTGCAAAGTTCGTCCACAGTTATTGGCTACCTGATTTTGTCATACAGTCTAAAAGGCGCAAATATTTACTGAAACAAGTAAAAAAATAAAAGCATAAATAGATAGATAGATAGATAGATAGATAGATAGATAGATAGATAGATGTTTATATAAACATACATATATAAGAATATATATACGCACATATGTTCCTAACGTACCCTGCATATGACCAATATCTTTAGAAATCGAGTCTCTCCGCGGGTTTCTTTTTCACATTATCACTCAATACTTGGCAATCATACATAATACCTGACACATATGTGTGTTTGTGTGTGTGTTTGTGTGCGTGTGTGTGTGTGTGTACTATAATCTATTTTATATCATATACTATACAGAAAGGTAGACACACACATTATATATATACATATATATATAGATACATACATATATATATTTACATATTACATGGTGGCAAATGGAAATTCATTTTCTAACAGAAAGAGGTTCTCGGGCCGCTGTAAAGAGAACAATGCCTAAAGAAATAGATTTACAAATTCTTCTCCAGCGGTTGCCGTTGGGGAGACTTTACAAGACTCTGAAGAGACATCTACATATGTATTCTTCATACAATTTATCTTCAGCATTAAAATCTCATAAAACTCATAGAACGCTTGATTTATGAGCACACATAAAAATGGCACTAAAATCTAATTGATCATACATACAAATACACACGTACATATGTATATAAATATATTTGCTTATTTTTTCCTTCTTTCTCTTTGGAATTTCCTATTTCCGACGAAGCGCTAAGCTCGAAACATTAACAACAACTCACACCCTTCACCGATCGTCAAATTCATATATTTATAATGCAGGTCCTCACATTGGTTTTTATTTATTTTTCTCTGTTTTATATATGTATATATATATATATATATATATATATATATGTATATATATATATGCGTGTGTGTGTGTGTGTGTGTGTGTATGTATGTGTGTGTGTGTCCGTGCGTGTGTGTGTATGGATATATATATGTAAGTATAACTACTATATGCATTGTACTTCTACTTTATAGAAAGACCTGTGAGGAATTCGTCTGCTAGTTCTTGTAAGGAATCGTCTTTGAAGCAAACATGTCCATGGGGCCAATTAGTTCATCCTTATAACGACTTAGCTAAAGCTTTCATCCCGACAGTGTATAAAAACGTACCTTATACACCGTAGTTGCACCAATGAAAGAAGTGGAATATGACTGCCTCAAAATGTGAGGAAATCCCTAATATATATATATATATATATATATATATATATATATATATATATATATATATATATATATATATATATATATATATATATATATATACACGTAAATGTCAAACGGGGAAAATGAGTGCTCAACACC
>NC_142952.1:29539707-29542207 GCF_046866305.1 Octopus bimaculoides | reverse complement strand
GAAGATCACATGTAATGTGTCTACTAAGACCAAATTGTTCTCAAAGGAAATTTAGCGGTGTGTTCTCTGAGATCGGTCAAATTGATGGAGACACCCCTGATGAGAAAGCAATACGATTTAAAACGCGACGTAGTTTATATTTGTGTACTTTCTATATCTCAGGTGACGTAAACAGTCCGAGAGATAGGATCGGTACAACTAATACCAGACTGAAATAATGGCTGTGGTCAGCATAGGAGACTAAACTTTTTGGAAGACAATACAAAGTATGCCGTCAGTCCTGTGATTGAAACCAGTAAAATGTTTGTGCATGGGGGAAGGGGGTGCTGAGTAGGGTGTCAGTGAACGACAGTGTGAGGTATGTGTAAACGGTGGTATGCAAACTGGTACTTATTTAATCGACCCCGAAAGGTGATAAAAGCAAAGTCGACCTCGGTTGAATTTGAACTCCGAACGTAACTGCAGACGAAATACCGCTGAGCATTTCGATCGGCGTGCTAAGGTTTCTTATTTCTTTATTGCCCACAAGGGGCTAAACATAGAGGGGACAAACAAGGACAGACAAAAGGATCAAGTCGATTACATTCTATATCTATCTATCTATCTATCTGTCTATCTTTATCTATCTATCTATCTATCTATCTATCTATCTATCTATCTATCTATCTATCTATCTATCTATATCTATCTATCTATATATATATATCTACCTACCTATCTATCTATTTTTATCTATCTGTCTATCTACCTATCTATCGTTATCTATCTATCTATCTATCTATCTATTATTCAATCTATCTATCAATCTATCTATCTAACTATCTATCGACCTATCTATGTCTTTATATCTATCTATCTTTCTGTCCGTCTGTCTATCTGTGTATGGATTTTCAGACCTGACGTTTCGTTGTGTTCTTGAGCAAAACACTTCATTTCACGTTGTTCTGGCGAGCATCTCCTCCCCTGGCATGTGGCAGGTCGTGCATCTGTATACCCGTTGTCGATTTAATGGAGGGAGTGAACTTAGGTGAACCAACACTTGATCACTGTCAACAAATCGACTGCAGTGTTACTCAGCAAGAACTTACACCATTCTCATGCGTCGTCTAACAACGGGAAAGTCCGTCATGTGTTTGTGCTTGTGTCTATGTTTATGTGAGTATGTGTGTGTGTGAGAGAGAGAGAGAGAGAGAGAGAGAGAGAGAGCGAGAGAAAGAATTCTCACTGCCGGAATCTGTGTTGGTGTATTCACGTCAGTTTGTGTTAAATGTTCTTATACTCATGCATGTATTGATTAATGTAAACAAAGCGCTGAATGCAATTAAGTATTGAGAAGAAATTAAATATTAAGAAGAAAGTGATGCCGTTATTCTCCTAATAAATGTGGAAAGATAATACTGTTGTTGTTCTTATTTATTATTATTATTATTATTACAGTATGGAGATATCTCGTTTTACGTGTATCAAACCTAAAGTGTCATTAAATAATGTCTTAGAACCGAAGAAACTAAACTGTGTTATTACATCTATCAATAAACCAGTCATAAGAGTATCCTATGTACTCGATATCATTTACTGCTTCATGAGAGTATTAATGGGAGTACTGTGACTCTTGTGGACTCTCCAGGTGCAAAAGGCAGATTGTGATTCCGCAAAATTTGCTGAACGACCTTCGTATATGATTTTAGTATTCGGGAGTTGAAAGGTTCCTGGTTTTGGGTAAAAGAACATACAGGAGGATCAGTTCATTATGATTTTATTGAACATATTCCTTTCTAAGATTCACACACTTATAGCGGTGCTCCTTCAGTCTTTGTAAGACCTGTAAAGAGGACTTTGGTGGTTGGGCCTCTAACCAGGCATTTCGCGATTCCCTTTCAGCCAGGAACTTCTCAACACAACCTCGTGGATATATTTATATATATATATATATATATATATGTGTGTGTGTGTGTGTGTGTACACATACATACATATATATATGTGTGCGTATATATATATGTATTTTTTATTTATTTATGTGTTTCAGCCAAGTGGCTGCGGTCATGCTGGTGCACCACCGTGAACATGTATATATATGTATATACATACATACATATATGTGTGTGTGTATATATATATTTATGTATGTATATGCATATATATATATATATATATATGAGTGTGTGTAAATATATGTAGGTAAATACATGTATATATATATTTGTGTGTATGTATATACATATACATATATATATATTCATAAATATATATATATATATATACGTACATGCATATTCATAAATATATATATACATACATATATACATATGAATATATATATATATATTATATATATATATATATATATATATATAAACAATTGTAACGTTGAAGGTGTTTATAAGCCATTTAAAAACACACAAAAACCGTTAGATTCACCGTCAGGTTTATGACACATGGGTAGAATAATCAACACTTAGGTATGAGACAGCGCAAGTACTCCGAGTATACCATGCTT
>NC_142952.1:29534707-29537207 GCF_046866305.1 Octopus bimaculoides | reverse complement strand
ATTACGCCCTTTTTCTAGGCTACCATTATCTTTTTCCTGGCTCTAATTTTAATCCCCTGTCTCTTTATATGTGTTTTATATGTATTTCTTATTATTTTCTATAAATTCTAATTATTTTGTTTTCTTATTTTGTTATCCTTACCTTTTTAATCTCTTATCCTTTATAAATTGTTATTTTTCTTGTTCTTAAATTGATATTTTCAGTTACTTAGGACGATGCAAGATATTTATACTATATTCTTTCATATAAGCGTATAGATATTTGCGTATATGTATGTATGCATATATACACGTATGTGTGTATGTATAAAAAGAAAACCTCTTTGTATATGTGTCTGTATGCATTATTGTTACACTTTATACATACTTATAGCAGTACATATTTTCGAGTATATTTTATACTTTAGATTTCATACTTTATATTTAATCATGTCTATGTATTACCATTATCTCAATATCCCGCTTCTGATTCATTGCTTCAACTCAATAGATAGTATGTATACCTTTCCTGATGTTCCATATGTAAGTGGCTTGAGCAGTCTTCATAGAAACCACCTAATAATTAATTAAGTAAGTAAACGAAGATGTATTACACTGATTCTACATAATAGTAATCTTCCTTTTAATGTTTATAATTGATACATACACACCTTCTAGCTATTTTGGTTATGATATCATTTTTTGTAATTCTAAAATTTTATTTCGTTTTTATACAACGTAACAATATTATTTATAAACGTTCCCCCATCGCGCCTCTGAAAGTATTTTCCCTGTATCAGCATTTTAAGTTTCTTAGTGCCTTGCCCCTTTAACTGGTAATTAACATCATGATTTAAAGTCTACCCCTACTCTGCCTCTCTTTCATAGAAAGTTACTTCTATCTAAATGACTCTTCTCAAAGTTTTGTTTCTATTCTCTTGTGGGGAATGGTTACCTATGTTGCTAGCATGTCAAGCAACCATGTTGAATGAAGTTCACTCGAGAGGAAAACAACATGCCAAATATTTTGTTCAGAGAAAACTTACTGCCACAACTACCGACAGAGATTTGGATTATGTAGTCCTCGACATATATAAAGAGAAAGATCGGGTGAGATGGACATGGGTAGAAATTCTTACAGCCACACCTAATAAAAGAGCTTCTACGTGATCAAGCACCCTGCTAGAAACAATAGTGAAACTACTCTCAAATCCAGTGACACCTTGGATTATGTAGTCCTCGACATATATAAAGAGAAAGATCGGCTGAAATGGTCATGGCTAGAAATCCTTTTATTATCGGTTTGTTCGATCAGGGTTGATCGTGAACTAAACAGCAACTGCATCCACAAAATGAATATATTGTGGCGAGCTCTAAAAACAACATCGCTCTTACCTAACATAACATGTACATTGCTATGTAATTTATCAGAATGCCAATATTGTCATTGGGCTATGTAAACTCTAGAGTAATTGCGTCTATATGATGCTGATACAATCTGAAAATTATATAGAACACAGTACCAGTAATGATGATGATGATGATGAGGAGGAGGAGGAGGGGGAGAATAATAATAATTATTGTTATACTACTACCGCTACTGCTACTACTACTACTACTACTACTACTACTACTACTACTACTACTACTTAATAATAATAGTAATGTGAACATTCCTTAGAGTTTATACAGGCATATGTACATCTATATATATGCATATATATATCTATCTATCTACCTTTTTATCTAATTATCTATCTATCTATCTACCTATGAAGCTATCTATCTACCTATTTATCTAATTATCTATCTAACTCTCTATCTATCTATCTATCTATCTATCTATCTATCTATCTATCTATCTATCTATCTATCTATCCATCCATTTCTCTCTCTCTCTCTCTACATCTTAGATGGAGAGAATCCATCTAAGAAGATCTGAAGAAGGAATTGTAATTCCGAAATATCATCGGACTATAGATATCCAAATTACAACAGGTATATAGTCCATTTTTTTTGTTCTATAGTGCATTGTTGTACCATTCTAAACATTTTATTCTTTACAAACAATACACAATGCTTCAAGCGAACTACAATACTCTCATATATATATATATATATATATATATATATATTCTTTTATTCTTTTACTTGTTTCAGTCAGTTGACTGTGGCCATGCTGGGGCACTCTCTTTAGTTGAACAAATCGACCCTAGGACTTATTCTATGTAAGTCTAGTACTTAATCTATCTGTGCCTTTTGCCGCACCGCTAAGTTACTGGGACATAAAGACACCAGCATCGGTTGTCAAGCGATGGTGGGAGGAAAAACACAGATACACACACACACACACACACACACACACACACACACACACACACACACACACACACACATACACACACACACACACACACACACACACACATATATATATATATATATATATATACGACGGGTTTCTTTCAGTTTCTGTCTACCATATTTACTAACAAGGCTTTGGTCGGCCTGAGGCTATAGT